>NC_034590.1:95637580-95654610 GCF_900095145.1 Mus pahari | reverse complement strand
TCACTCTGTAGACCAGGCTGGCCTCGAACTCAGAAATCCGCCTGCCTCTGCCTCCCAAGTGCCGGGATTAAAGGCGTGCGCCACCATGCCCGGCTTTTTTTTTTTTTTTTTTTTAAGATAGGAACTTTGTGTGCTGACTGGATTCAAACTCAGGATCCTCATGTACGAGTGCTGGGATTACAGGTGCTCGCCCCCACACCAGCTTTGTGATGGTTAGTGTTAAATTGGCACCTTGTCACCCTTCAGAGTCACCTGGGAAGAGTCTCTGGACAAATCTGAGCAGACCTGGGGTTGTTTAGGTCAAGCTGGTCAGTGGACCTAGCTGGGGGTGAGTGTCCTGATTGTGTTAATTGATGAGGGAAGTCCAGCCTGCCGTGCCGTTCCTGGGGTTTAAGTCTTCCAGTGTATTGGGGAAAGGGAACTGAGCAAAAGGAGCATGGGGGGCTCGTTTTCTTTCTTGACTGTGTGTGACTAGCTGCTCTGTGCTTCTGTCTTGACTTCTGAATTAGAAACCAAATGCCCCAGATGCTTTAGTCAGGTCTTTTAGTCATCGCTACAGAAATGAAGTAGGGGGGCTGCTCCAGCTTCCAGGTTCTCCTCCATCAGTCTGTCTAAATGCATTTTGCAACAACTACTCAGCCAACTCGAAGGGGGGGCCGCCTGACATAATTCAGAGCAGTGCTGAGGGAGTTTCCCTTGGTTCTTGAAGACTGGGTTTTTAGTTAGGCAGGGTGGTTGGAAGCACATAGGATTGATTCCACAGGTAGTTTGACTTTCGACTTCTCAGTAGGGGAGAGGATGGTGTATTAGATGCTAAAAGTGATGGGCCTAGAATGTCTTTTAGACTTCACAAACCATACCTCATTCTCTCCTCACAGCCTCCTACCATCAGTCGCAGAACCCCTTGGCACACTCTGGCCTCTCTCCTTCCTTCTCTCTCATGCTGCCTCTACTTCTCTTTGTCATTTTCATTTTTTTTTTTCAAGGTAAGACCATGATCAATACCACCATAAAGTATCACCTTTTTGAGGTTTTGTAGGTCATTAGTTTAATATCTCACCTTTGATTTTAGTGGTTTTTTTTTTTTTTTTTTTTTCTTTTGTTACTTTCCTTTAATATGTAATAATTAAAAGGCTGCGGCCTTGTAGTAAGTGTCAAACAATTTAGAAGGTTGGAGCCTCCTTGCCACTCCTTTCTGTTGCTGTGTCTAGTAAGGTTCAGCATATTTGGACACTTGAATGAGGAGAGGGAGTTTGTAAGCTTTTGCCCTGGGCAGGTGGACATGTGCAGGACATGAGTGAGGGGAGTTAGAACTAGTGCACTGTGGATCATGTGCTGAAGCACAGGCAGCCAGAGCGAGGGAGACAGGGAAGGGGACAGGTTTAGAGGAAGACAATAGCTTATTTTTTACTTACCTTTGGTGATAGCCATTGTGTAGGGCTCTTCTACTGCTGCTGCTGCTGCTGCTACTACTACTACTGCCTCTGCATTTTTTTTAATTATTTATTTATTATATGTAAGTACACTGTAGCTGTCATTAGACACTCCAGAAGGGGGAGTCAGATCTTGTTGCGGATGGTTGTGAGCCACCATGTGGTTGCTGGGATTTGAACTCAGGACCTTCGGAAGAGCAGTCGGGTACTCTTACCAGCTGAGCCATCTCACCAGCCCCCCTGCCTCCGCATTTAATCTCTCAGTCTTCGTTCTGTGTAACTATTACTGTTCCCAATTTACAGTTGAGAAAGATAAGGACATTGGCTCAGAGAGAGTAAGGTTAATAGCATGTCTACAGTTACATGGTGATTGACAGAGCCAGGTTTCAGAGCTGGTTCCAACCCCCACAGCCATGTTGTACACAAGATTACTAGATTTCTATAGTACACATTTACTGAAAATGTAGACTGTTCTAGAAAAACAGTGCATCTTGCCAGCTGAACTTAAAACCTGAGAACGTTTGCTCTCCATAGTGGAGGTTGAGATGGTCAAATCTTCCAGCATCTTGTCTCTGGCTATCCTATATAACATGATGGGATTGAGGAAGTGTGAGCACTGAGGACCCTATGGCGCACATAATGGATGTTTATAGGGAGGGACAGTTGCTTGCCTTCAAGTTTCAGTTCAGATGAGCTTATTAGGCTTAGTTTGCCTCCTCTCCCTCCCTTCTTCCCTCCCTCTTCCTTTTTGAGACAAGGTTTTTTTGTATAGGCAGTTAGCTGGAATTCATTGTTGCCCCAGCTGTCTTCAAACTTGGATCAGTTCTCCTGCCCTCACCTCTCAGTGTCACTGTGTTGGATTTAGTAGGCTCATTTTCACAGTTAACAGTGATTAGCAGCCCTGGTGTAGGGCTCTAGCTGAAGGTAGCCAAGGGATGTTTTGAGAGTTGAATGAAGGTAGAACAAAAGATCAGTGCTTTGTAAATTGGCTAACCAGTCCTGGGACAAGTTCTCTCTTCTTGTCTCAGTTATTGTTGTTTTGCTGTGAAGAGGTACCCCGACTAAGGCAACTTTTAAAAGAAAACATTTAGTTGGGGCTTATAGTTTCAGAGGGTTTAGTCCATGGCATGGCGCTGGAGCAGTAGCTGAGCAATTGGTTTACTTCCCAATTCACAGGCACTGGGTAGAGAGAAAGTGAGAGATGGAGGCTGGTATGAATCTCTAAAATCTCGGAGTCCACCCTCAGGAGGAGTCCACCTCCTTCACCAAGGCCATACCGCCTAAGTACTTCTCAAACAGTTTCACCAACTGCTGATCAAGCATTCAAACATAGGAGCCTATGGGGGCCACTCTCTCATCCAAACCACCACTTCCCTCTTTTCTTTCTTCTATTAGAGTGCCAGCTGCATACATTCCTTAAAAGTGACCACATGCTATTAAAACGAAAACTCCAGGAAGTATCAAAAAGTACAAAGAAGGTAGCAAAAAGGGGAGAGTAAGTACCTAAAATCAGTATTTTTGTTTAAAAAGTGGTAGTGATAATTTTCTCTCTTGTTTTCTGTGCTTGTCTTTGCTTCCTGTGTAGGGGTGCATGTGTGCCCCTGCATATGGTAGGCAGAGGACAGCCTTGGACACTGTTCTCAGGGACCCTTCTCCCACTTACTGGTTTGGAACTCATCTTGACCAGGTCGGCTATCTTGCTATTAGGGACCCACTTGACCAGGTCGGCTATCTTGCTATTAGGGACCCACTTGTCTGCTTCCCCAGCGTTATAATTACACATGTGTGCCACAAGCATGCCTTGCTTCTTATGTGCCTGTGTGTTCTGAGACTTGAACTCAGGTCTTCTAAATAAGCTATCTTCCCAACCTCCTGGTTTTGAATTTTTTTTTGAATAGTGTAGAATAGAGTTTATTAAGGGCATGGGGAGGGGAGATAAGAGGGTAGTAGAGGTAGAGGAAGGCAGAGGAAGGAGGGGAGTGGGAAGAGGAGGGAGAGGGAGAGAAGTGAAGTAGAGGAGTAGATGCCAACCATGAGCACTTGGAGAGAGAGGGGGAGGGAATGGGGAGAGGGTGGGAGCAGGAAGGGAAGGGCAAGAGCAAGAGAGCAGGAGCAACCTCCTGCTTTTGAGACAAAGCCTTTTTATATATATGGTTCAGGCTGGCTTTCAGCTAGGCCTCCTGCCTCGACTCTCATGCCATTATCATAGAGTGTGTTACCATGTCTAGATATGTTGACTTTTGGGGGAGGGCATTATAATAGTTAAAAGATACTGCCACTTGGGTTAAAAAACAACCCTTTATTTTGAAACAATTGTGTGCTCACAGGAAGTTGCAAAACTGGTGCAAAAAACCCTGTGTCTACTTTAGCAGGTGCCTAGGTCATGTCCAAACCAGGAGATTAACATTTGATGTTTACCAGTTATTATTGTGTATTTGTTCACTTATGTATTCATGGGTGTTCAAGTGTATGCATTTTATGTATATGATTGTGCAGAGTCCTGAGGTTGATGCTGGGTGTTTTCCTTAATTGCTCCCAAACCTTATTTTTTTGAGACAGCATGCACCTCTCATTGAACCCAGCGCTCACATACTAGGCTAGTCTGGGATGCTCTTGTTTCCACCTCCCACTGGTGAAATGAAACATGCATATTGCTGTTCCTAGTGTAGTGACTTGAATGAGAATGGCTTCCATATACTCAGATTTGAATGTTTGGTTCCCAGTTTGTAGTCTGTAAGAAAGATTAAGAGGTATGGTCTTGTTGGAGGAGGTGCGTCACTAGAGGTGGGCTTTGAGATTTCAAAAGCCCATACCAGGCCCACTCTTGGTCACTTCTGCCTCCTGTTTGTGGATCAGATGTAAGCTCTCAGCTGCTTTGTTTGTTAGCAGCACCATGCCTGCCTTCCAACTGCTATGCTGTGTGCTCTGATGATCATGGACTCACCCTCTGAAACTGAGCTAGCCCCAATTAAAGTTTTCTTTTATAAGTTTCCTTGATCATGGTGATAACAGCAAAAGAACAATAATGCTAAGACACCTGGCACTGTTCCCCATCCCTCCCTCCTCTTTAATGTGAGTTTAGGTGCTGGAATGTGTGATGTCTGTAATTGTTTCCGAATAATGAAAGTTAAGAAGTAGAACGAGCATTGTCTGTGAACGTAGGGGATCCATTCCAGCAAGGCTGTAGAATCACACATGCATCTGGCTTGCAGCTGCTGATAGTGGGAGGGGAAAGATGAACAGAAGCTTTGATAATTTTAAATTTTCCTGCCAAGTTGGTGCCACACACCTGTGATCACAGGATTCAGATGAGGTAGGGTGGTCTAGAGTTCAAGGCTAGTTGAGTTCAAAGCCAGCCTGGCTAAATTGGGTTTCCTAAAAGAGATAGTTGCAGTTTGGATTTCTGAACAGATATGGGAAGTCTCTAGACAGAGAGTTTGGGGTATTTGGTTGGGGCACATGGTACAGCAGGTCCATGTGGAGTGGGGAGCTAGACTGTGTGTTTAGCGATGTTCACATTGAATGAATGGAAGTGTGGAATGAGGGCTTTGTTAGGCAACACAGGGGTTGTTTAAGGGTGAGATCTGGGGAGGGAGCCCCGTCCTCATGAATACTCAGAGAGTTATTCATCCGAGTTTTTCAGTCTGCTTGGAAGAAAATTTAAGTGCTCTGTCAAGGATTTGTTTATTTTAGGTGGTTTTTTTTTTGAAGATAATTTTAGACTTTAGAATAGTTGTAAAGTTAATGAGGATATCTGTGTGCTTCTCTACAGAGTTACTAAAAACAAAAACCAAAGCCCTGCAGGAAGCACCCTGAGTGTTGATTTGTGACCAACTCAGTTTTTGTGCCATCTTGATCCTAGTACTGACAGGCAGTTGAAGCTGGTGCTGCTTATAGATTATCAATGGCATTGGTAATCTTAAGAAAGTACTACCAGGCCGGGCGTGGCCGCCACGCCTTCCATCCCAGCTCTCGGGAGGCAGAGGCAGCCTGCTCTACAGAGTGACAGCCAGGGCTACACAGAGAAACCCTGTCTCAGAGAAAAGAAAAGAAAAGAAAGAAAAGAAAGAAAATACTACTAGCAAAGAGTAGTGGCGTCTTACCTGTTCCTCAGTATTGTGTGTGTAGGAAAAGTTATTTGGGGTTAGAGTTTATTTTCTGTTATAGGAGTGGCTCTCTCTCTCTCTCTCTCTCTCTCTCTCTCTCTCTCTCTCTCTCTCTCTCTCTCGTCAGTAGCTTGGGCTAGCTTTCACATCACAGTCTTCCTGCCTCATTTCAAGTGCTGACTTGCAACTGGACATACCTTCATGCCTGTCTTAAAACTTGACATTCTAAAGTGTGCCAAATTCAGTGACATAGGACAAGAAGTGCAGCTTACTAGTAGAGCATCCATCCAGCATAACATCTCAGTTCAGTTTTCTTTTCTTTTTTTCTTTTTTCTTTTGTCTTTTTGAGACAGAGTTTCTCTGTATAGCCCTGGGTGTCCTGGAACTCACTTTGTAGACCAGGCTGGCCTCGAACTCAGAAATCCGCCTGCCTCTGCCTCCCGAGTGCTGGGATCCCAGTTCAGTTTTCAATACTACAAACAGCAACATGTGACATTGGGTACATTTGAGATGTAGAATTTGAGAGTTTTTTCATCACTTGAGAGGAAATCCTGTACCTACTCAGTTCTGTCTGTCTGTCTGTCTGTCTGTCTGTCTCTGTCTGTCTCCTCCAAGCCCTTGGCTTTTGTGTCTGTGGATATGTTTGCTATGAATACTTTATATAAATGAAACCATACAGTATGTGACCACTCAGTCTCTTTCTCCCTCCTTGGTGTCTTGCTTATGTTGCCTTGGGTGCCTTGAACTCCTAGGGTATCAGCCTCTCAAGCACATTGCACTATATAAGTATTTTTTTCCTAAACCATGTAAAAGATGATTTATAAGATTACATTTGTGCCAGTCGGTGGTGCCAGCACTCAGGAGGCAGAGGCAGGCAGATCTTTGTGATTTGGAGAATAGCCTGGTTTACAGAGTGGGTTCCAGGACAATCAAAGCTATACAGAGAAACCCTGTCTCGAAACAGCAACAGAAAAGATTACATTGAATCACACCTATGTATTATAGTCAGAAGATGGGTAATCTCTTTGGTAGCATTCTGGAATTCTGGAGAATTGGGCAGGCTGCCTCAGGCTGTACCATGAGGAAGAAGTCATTTTTTACAGTTAACCAGTAGAGGACCAATGACTGTAGGGCCTGAGATAATAAGAAGGAATCTGAGACAAGGATAAAGGTGGCTTTTGAATGAAATGACAGCACTTTTCATGCTGGGGATAGGTAGGAACCTTGTAGATAACACCCTTGATTCTGTTCACACAGATAGAGCTCTAATGGGCATGTGCTGCCATTGATACACTTTGTCTTTAACACCAGTCAGTGACTATAAATATGAAGGGGCTGAGCATGGCTCTGAGTAAGGCGCCTGTCACTGAGCTTGACTGTCTGTGTTGGTACCTAGGAGTGCGTGGTGGAAGGAGGGTGGAGGGCCAATAGTTCAGTATTTTCTATATTGCATAAGCTACTCTGATGTCATTATATTGACTTGAAAGCCTTCACAGATATGACTGAGCATTAATAAAAATATGAATATTAGATAAGTGCTGAGGAATAAACTGGTAACAGCTTTGGGACATTGTCTTCATAAAAGCGAGTGACAAGGCTGGGGATGTAGTTCAGTGATAGAACACTGGCCTGGTATATGTAAGGCCTTGGATTCAGACAGATGATAGAAGATGCAAGTGTTTACATGAAGTTCATATAAAAGAAATTTGTGGTAAGAGAGAGATTGGTCCTAACCAACTCTTGCACACTGAGGTATACTTCTGATTGTCTTTCATACCAGGGTGCTCTGGAAGCATGCAGGATTCCTCAGGTTCCCAGAAATCAGTGGACTGGCTCTAGCCTGTCTTTTTCTACTGTCATGCATCTCTCTCAGTGGAAGCATTGGTGCTCATCAAACCTGGTTTGTGTAGACAGCTTCTTTCTGTGTCCTTTATTTTTGCTGTGGTCTACATTTAGGGGTAGCCTTTAGTACTGCATGCTGGAGGAGCAGTTGAACGTATTCTTCTGGGCCTGCTCTTCCTTTGCTCAGGAGTGATTTCTCCTTCTGGGGAAAGCATCACATGTGGGTCCACTTCTGCCAGGTATGTAGTCCTGCATCCTTGCTGAGGTAGAGCTAGCCCTTTCCCCTAGCCTTGGGGGTAGGTTAGTAAAACAGTTCAGAATGAAGAGGAGCAAGAAGAGGAGGAAGAGGTAGACAGCGCTGCCAAACAAAACAAAACAAAACACAACAATGGGTGAAGATGCCCTTGGCTTGGATAAGTTCATCTTTTGTCTATTAGACTCCTTACCTTTCTCATTTGAAAGCCGTCTTGGAGCAGTGAGAAGCAAGGTAGAAGATAATGGTCTACTAGAAGATTAAAAACTGATTAGTGGGGCTGGCTCAGCACATAAGAGTCGTGTTGGCTCTTTCAAAGGACCTGGGTGTTACTCCTAGCACCCACATGATGGTTTTCCAACCACCCAAAACTCCAATTCCAGAGGATCTGATGGCCTCTGTGGGCACTGTATGCATGTGGTACACAGACATATGTACAGGCAAAACACCCATACACATGAAATAAGAATTAATAAAGCAAGCAAACAGAACACCTTGTCAGTGCTTGTTTTGGCAGCATATACATTAAAATTGGAGCAATGCAGAGTATTGTGACTCCTGTGCAAGGAGGACGTTGCATTCCTGGAGCATTCCATTTAAAACAGTGCCTCTTTAAAGGGGCTGGAGAGTGGTTGTCAGCTCTTGCTGCTTGCTCTTCCTCAGTTCAGTTCCAACACTCACACCAGGTGGCTTACAATTGCTAGAAATTTCAGTCCTAGAGGATCTGACACCCTCTTCTGGCCTTAGCAGGCACTCTGTGTGTGTGTGTGTGTGTGTGTACACAAAAACAGAAACAACAATAGTAGTCTTCAAGACAAAACAAAACATCATCCCATGGACAGGAAAGATGGCTCAGAGTTTAGGAATACTTGTTGCTCTTGTGGAAGAATCAGGTTCAGTTCCGAGCACTCACATGGTGACTCACAAATGCCTGTAAACTTTTGTTTCAAAGGACTTGACACTGTCTTCCAGCCTTTGTAGGAACCAGACACAAATATGTACATTCATACATGGAGGCAAAACACACAAAAATCAAAATGAGTCTTAAAAATCATCACCTTGCTAACGCTAGGCATGCTTGTGCACACCTGTAATTCTAATACTTGGGAGGCCGATGCAGAAGGACCATGTGTTCTAGATCAGCCTGGACTATATAGACTATGAAAACAAATTCTAGCACTAGGGAGACAGAAGCAGGTGAATCTCTGAGTTTGAGGCCAGCCAGGGCTACATAGTGAAACTGTCTTAAAACAAACACCCCCCCAAAAAACAAAATGACCCTTGTTAATTGGAAGTTATTTCCAGCTAAGAGAGACTGCAAAGTAGTAGGTTGAAACAAGCCTGTTAACTCTTTGATGTTTGTGTTATGGTTTGTCTTTCTCTGTCTGTCATAGGTACATGTATAGATATGCTTTGGCAGAGGAAGATACCTGATATCAACCTCTTGCCTCAAGAAGTATACCTGTGCATACACTTGAATACACCCATGCATCAAACACACACACACACACACACACACACACACACACACAGACACACAGACACCTCTGCAAGTCACTATTTTAGTGTCATCAGTAGGTCCAATGTAGCTGTTCCCCTGTAGTTCAGGGTCCAGTCTGGGTTCAGGTGTAGCATTTGCTTATTATGAATTTTTAGTCCACTTTAGGTTTGTTAGTAGTATTATTTTGAAACATTACACCCATGCATTGATAGCTAGTTAGTTGCTCTTGTTTTTATGTATTGTTGTTCCCTAGTACATGGGCAGTTTTCCCAGCAGAAAATGTACTGTTCTCTGTCTACAAAGATGTTTACTCTAGTTAATCCCTATGAGGATAGAATATGCTACCTTGACTTTTATCAGTCCTGCAGTGGGTCTAGTGAAGCTTCCGAGCTCAGACCCTTGGCATTCTTTTTGCTTCTAGCTTGATTCTGGTCAGCAGCAATCTGATCAGGAAGAGAGAGACTCTAATGGGGCACTTGGTATAAACCTGAGAAATACTAGAGGGGTGTTTTGCCTGTTCTTGTCTTTGTGGAAGTTTAGTCTGAGGCTGAAGAGTGGATTCAGATGGGCCAGAATGTGTATTTTCATTAGCTATTAAGGATCCACACAGAGATTCTGTCTAGTCATGTCTGTAACTGTTCCCAAAGGGCAAATACTGTTGAGCTTTGAACTGTAGGTAGATGAGGAGCTTTTCCAAGGCAGATGGGTCTCTTTGCTCTTTGGTTCAGGTGATGTTCATTGTGTGATGTGCAGGCCTTTGTCCTAGCTGCATGTTTCTGTAACTGCAGCTCTGTTTGCTCAGCCTCCTTAGAGTACTTTCTCCCAGGAGTTCTACCCCACCCTTACTTATCCCTTGTAGCTAGCTACTCTTGTTGCTGTGATCTTGAACTTGACAAAACCCATGTGAGAAAAGAGAAGGGTTTCTTTTTGGCTCAGAGGATGCAGAACAGTATGGTGGGAAAGCATGGTGGCAGGAGCTTGAGGAGGCAGCTGGTCATATCGAGTGTGCAGTCAGGAATCAGAGGTAAGTACGTGCTCAGCTAGCTTTCCGCTTTTTCTGCTGTCTGGGACCCCAGCCCATGGAATGGTGCACTCAAGTTTGAGGTGGGCCTTCCAATTTCAGCCTAATCTAGGGACTCCTTCACAGCCATGGTCAGAGTCTTATTTCTAGATTGTAATTGTCAGTCAGCATTCACACCATACTTTTTAAAATCATAGACTGGCTAAGAATTTTAACATGACCTGGCGTGCTGACCATTCAGCTGGAGTTTTGAGTGACCCTTTAGAGACTGAGTGTGAGTGACTGTTGTTCTGACCACTAGGGCTAGAGAGATCAGCTGGTTTCATTGACTTGCTTAGAGAGAAACACAAGATTTATAGTTCAGCAACAGAGAGGAGCAGTGAGAACTGAAGGAGGGGCTCTGAAGGGCGTGTATCTCGGGACTAGAGCTTCCTTCCTGTTCTTTGCTACTTTCTGGCTTTCTGATGGCCTTGTAGCACTGGTGTGGGGGAGGGGCATCCTCACATTGATTGCCATGTTACTTTGGATCTTACACTGCAGCGAAAGACACTTTTTTTTTTTTTTTTTGGCCTGTTTTCTATGGTTACAAGTGTAGGAAAGGAGGGTTAATTTGAGAGTGGAGACATCTATGGTGATGGTATTATCTTTGAGAGAAAAGTTTACTTGAGACTGAGTTTGCTTGCTAATTCTGTACTTTTGAACCTTAGTTGGCAGGTAGTGTGGGATCAGTATCGATATCAGTAAGGCTGTGAACCTATAGATAGGAAGGATGTCTGTGGTCCACTGGGAACACAAGTTGTATAGCTCCTGGGAAAAGAAGCAGAAAGTTTGATAAAGGCTTTCTTTAAAGCCAAGGGTTATGTTGCAGAGGAGATTGTTTTAATTTCTTTTTACATTTCTTTAATTATTTTGTGAACACATGTGTTTGTGTGGGTGTATGTCCCATGGTATACATGTGGAGGTCAGAGGGCTATTTGCAATATGTGGGCTTCAGGGATCAAGATCAGGTAGCCAGGCTTGGGCTAGCGTTTTACCTAATGAACCATCTCTCTGCATCCTGAGATGGTTATTTAGAGGTCATTAGGTGAAACATTACAGATTTAGTCAAGGTTTGAGAAAACTTAGGTATTCATTTTGCCACAGGGGCAAAGGCCCATATAGATCATCTATCATAAGGGCTTCTGTTAGGCTTTGTTAAAGATATTTTTAGCAACTATTTACATATTTATTTTCCAAAAAAAGATTTGTTGTTTGTGAACAAAGGTCATACTTACAGCTTTTGGATAGGAAATTAATATCACATGTGCATCTTTGTGGGAATCAGTGGTGATCCTCAAGAGCCAAAGCAATAGCAGTGGTTAGTAGCAATCTTGTTTTTAAACTCACCTAGAATTGCTCTGAGAACTGTAATATTGTCTAAAACACTGACATCAGTAGCCTGATTTTGAGTCCCTACTTTATGCCTGGCATTGTGCTTATTATATGTGCTTTATGTAAATGATCTCATCTAGTCCTTAGAAGAATCCAGTGTCTTAAAATTTTTACATCGGAGGCAAAGGTTAAAAACGTGGCCAAGGTTCGGGTGTATTTGAATTAGAGCCTGGAGAACCTGATTTCATAAGATACACTCTTTACCTAGTAGTGTGGATAGAAGCGTGCAGAACTGAATACAAGACAAAGACAAAGGGAAAACAAAAGGAGACAGAGAGGGATCCAGGCTATATAATCTTGGAGAGGAATGTAATGAAGGCTGAGCTGTAAATTTTCTCTCCCGAAACAGGTCAAGGTGGAAGTCCCCATGAGTGTTCAAATGCCATGATGGTTCTCTTCTAGGAGCCTTGGAACTAGACAGCTTTAAGTCTACCTCCATTCCTGCAGATGTCTCTGCATTCCCCAGGTCCCATGCACAGATCCCTGGCTCTGGGCACTGAGGCTGTTCATACAGAAGCGCTGTTGTAGGGTGGTAACCAGCAGACTCTGCTTTCTCATTTGTAGCTTCTACTCTGCACCCTCAGGATCCTTCTGATCCTGTCAAATCAGGAACTGTCTTATTTATCTTTACATCTCAGGAGTATCAAGCTCATTTGCCAAATAAATGACTTGGTTTTTCAAGGTCAGTCTAGATTTAAAGGCTATGTAAAGCTAGATCTAGAAGAACGAAGGTTGAGATGTCTGCCTTTAGGGGAGTTTATTTGGCTATGAAGAACAGATTGCATCAGGGTTGGAAAAGTTGGTATCAAAGTGACCAGCTAAAAGAAGCTAATTTTACAGGTAGTAAACTAGGGAGTGGAAATTGTGAAGGAAGATGGCACAAAGTGAGAAAGCACTGGGAAACTGCAGGCTCAGTGGAGCCAGCCATAGACAATAGGAAAAAGTCAAAGAAAATGTCAGAGTCTGTGACCTTTCTCTTCCTTTCAAGTTTTCTTTGATGAGGTGATTCTGAGCCTTGATTGGCTTTGGTTCCTTAATGAGTCAGAAGAACAGGTCTTTGAACTGCTTATCCAGAAACAGAAATAGACAGCAGTAGAAATCTAGGCAGGCAGCTGTGTACCCATTAACAATTCTGCAGCAGAGAATGTAGGTTTGTCTTAGATATATGCATGGCTCTCCTAGAGGATTCTAAGACAGACATAGTTCATCATCCCATTTTGCCCAAAGGTTTTAAGTATGTGTGCCTTTTCTGTTGGGGTTAGCCAGGTGAGCCTTGGGGAGGCATAGGCAAATAAAACAGCAATATATGACTTTGCTGTGGTGCCACCTTGGATATATAGGCAGTAGTGGGACTCACATGGAAACTGCAGGTCTCTCTTTACACTGTAGTGAGTAGTTGTGCTAACTGATGAAAATACCACTGACATTCAGGGTCTAAATTTTGAAGATGCAGTTTGAAAGCTCAAAGCACATGTACATGTTCTTAGAGACAGTTACTTTATAGCTGTTACAGCATGTAACACTCAAACCAAGAGTAGAATATTCTTGGAGTTCCAAGGTAATTCTTCCTCAAAATAACCACCATTCTGACTGTAATACACAACTTACTCTTAGTTTTGTTTAAAATTTTTAGTATAAAACATGTTGGGCATAGTGTTACATATCTTGAGTTCCAGCACTCAGGAGGCAGAGGCAGAGAGGCATGTGGATCTCTGAGTCTGAGGCCAGCCTGGTTTACTAGATAGTTCCAGGTCAGTCAGGGTCACGCAGAGAAGCCCTGCTCCAGGTTTGTGTGTGTGTGTGTGTGTGTGTAAAACAGTGAAAGGGTGTGTTTTGATGTCTTTCATTTGTTCATTTGTGTTTATGGGATCCTTTGCTGTTGTTACAAGAGTGTCATGGTGTCCTATAGTACTCTCTCATATAAACAAACCACAATTCATCCCATTAGTGATAGACATTTGAGTTTTAAAATTTTTTTATTCTGTGTAATGGCTCTATGAATATGTATGTACATTTTATTTGATGTACATGCACAACTTTCCATTAGTTACCAGAATTGCAGTTGTTAGACTTACCAGCTTTCTCAAGTGTGTATGTTCTTGTGCATAGTGTCTGCATATCTCAGTTGCTTAGAAAACACTTGATACTGTCAGTTTAGGGATTTTAAAAAAGTTTTACTTATTTTTCTGTGTGTGTGTGTATTTTTGCCTTTGTGCTTGTCTGCACCATGTGCATGTCTGGTGCCTGAAAGGGTCAGAAGAAGGCATTGGATCTCATGGGACTGAGATGGTTACAGATGAGTTACAGATGGTTGTGAGCTGCCATGTGTGTGCTAGGAACTGAACAGACAGTGTTCTTGAATGCTTGAACTGTATCTTCAGCTCACTGAGTCTAATTTTGCTATTTTGGTGGTTGTGTAGTAGTAGCCTCTAACATTTTAAATTTGTATTTCTCTGAGCTGAGCACTTATTTACATCTTTCTTGTGTAAGTAACTTTGTCCAAAGGCTCTTGTCTTTTCGTTGTTACGTTGCTTGTACTCTGATGAGATTTCTGGTTCCCACTCAGTGTTTTCTCCCATTCTGCAGCTTCCTATGCCCTTTGATGAGCAGTTGGGTTTGCTGCTCTTATTTCTTATGTTTAGTGCTTTATTTGTCCCAACCATAGAAAGAAACTGTAACCTTGGTCATGTAGAGGTGTTTTGTAGAAGTTCTGTTGTTTTACTTTTCACATTTTGTGGCTTAAATTTATGTTTCTTTTTTCCTCTGATTGATCTGATTGATATGTGTCTCAGTGAGTTTTATTTATTTATTTTAATACATTTGCTTGTTTGTTTATTCAGGTGAACATATACTTATATGCCTGCCTTTTGGGAGTCTGCTCTCCTCAGGTTGGCAGGCTTGGTGTCAAGGCCTTTACCTGCTGAGCCATTGTGAGAGCCCCTCACTTAGTTTTAAATTAGTCTTCAAGACCTGAAACAGAAATCTCAGCAGAAGTTGTGAAGCTAGCAGATTGATCTGAATCCTGAGATGCTGACCCTTCCTGTTCCAACTTAGAGTTGTGGGGGCTTTGCTCTATGTTCTTTGTCTCATTACTTGAGAGTGTAGTGCTGTGTGGTGTGTTAACCCACCAGTCTGGATCTGGCTTTGCCACTTGCTTGAAACAGCTGGCAAAGGTTTCAGTGGCCTTCCTGCCAAAGGGGTTGGGGACCACCAGTATTCTTTAACTGTTTTCAGGTCTCGAATGTTTCCTGTTTGTTTTCTACATCTGTTCTGATTGTTTACTCAGGTGAACTCTGGGACTCTTTTTTTTTTTTTTTTTTTTTTAAATAGTTTAATGTATTTTAATAGCAAACTTACAGGAACAGCACAGAAGACAGACAACATTAAAAACATGTACTTGCATGTAGGACAACTCAGAAAAGTATAGTGAGTGAGTGGAATCTACTGTATGATAAAAAGGCTACAAACACCATTTACTTGCTGTTAATAAGAATTTACTTATTTTTAAAAAATCCAAATGCTGGCATTGTCCAGACAATTTTAACAGGTTTATTTATAACTGCTATAAAGTGGAGCTGTTGGAATGTGTTCGCTGAAACATTCTGCTTGCATTAATGCTTTACATCTTGCATTTATATTAAAAATTCACACACAAATGAATGTAGAAAAACTGCCAATATCTGATTATGTCTTCTATATTTCCACTTGCAGTCATAAACTTAGGTATCTTTGACCCCATGGAAAAAATATCTAACATTCAGAACTACTGATAACAGGAAGAAGAGGAAAAATATTTTTTTGAGAATGAAATGTTTTTCCTCATTTTCTGGGACTCTTAAGCACGTTCTCTGCATATGTGGTGTGCTAGCTGGATATCTTTTGGCATCATGGTTACACATTTGGCATGGTTAGTGCACAGGTTGATATCTTCAAAAAGGCCAACCAGATAGGCCTCACTTGCCTCCTGCAAAGCACCAATAGCTGCACTCTGGAAGCGCAGATCTGTTTTGAAGTCCTGAGCAATTTCTCCCACCAGACTCTGAAAGAGCAGCTTGTGAATCAGGAATTCAGTGGACTTCTGATAGTGTCTGATTTCATGGAGTGCCACAGTACCAGGCCTGTAACGATGAGGTTTCTTCACCCCTCCAGTAGAGGGTGCACTCTTGCGAGCAGCTTTTGTAGCCAGTTGTTTCCTGGGTTCACCACCGGTGGATTTGCCAGCAGTCTGCTTTGTACGAGAAATGGTGTGGGCACCTCCTTACTTACTCCCCCCCCCCCTTTCTCCTTTGGCTCGAGCTTGGCAAACAAGAGGTGATGCTGGAGAGCGGCAGCCCTGGGACTCCTTTTTTAATAACTGTAAATGAACACAATTTGATTTTTGTGATCTTGCTGAGAAGCCATAGTGATTCTGCAGACATGAATGAGTACAGTTTTGGAGGAGATCTGACTACTTTTGTTTTGCAGTGTTCCTGCCTGTTTTTGTTTGGTATCTAAGACCAAGCAAATATCAGGTAGCCATCCTTGCCTTCTTAGTTTATCCTGCAGTTTTGTATATAGATCACCATATTTGATCCTTGTAATATCCTGTGAAACACAGTAGTGTTGGAATTATTGAAGTGATCAAAATGTCAATAGCCTGGATTTGTGCTTGTTGGGAAATACCTGGCGATGCCTCTGCTGGTTCTGCTGCATGTCCATGTTCATGTGCTGCATTGTCTTTACAGTTGACGGAGCCTCTTGGGTTGTACCTTATCTGGCCTTCTGGCCTTCTTGACTGGCACTGTTGGTGGTGTGTGTGGTGCTGTTCTTGTAATTTGGCTTATTAGGGGAGATGGCTGAAGTTCCTCTGTCTCCACAGTAGTAAATGATTGGCTGGAGGCTTCCAGACTTCTCACAGTTCAGCAGGAAACATGTTTAAAAGTGATCCTGTTGTCTTAAAAGACTCTGCTATCTGCTAGTAAAGGAGATTTGGGTAAAGGAAACAGAAAAAGAATTAAAACTAAAATAACAGGAGTTCTCAAGTAGATAATGCCAATGAGGGTTCAGACATAGCTTGTAGATGCTCAACTTTTTTGCACACAGACTGTATGGAGTAGTTTCTGCTACTACTACTTAAAAATGTTTTATGAGATCTGGTCTGCAGTCTAGGTTGGCTTAGAACTTGTTTGCCATCTTCTTGCTTCAGCCTTCTAAGTGCTAAGACCACAGGAATGTGGCATTAGACTTTGCATGGGGTTTAGAATCAAGTTTACTGGTGCAAGCAGCTGTTCTCTTGCTGAGTGAAAAGGAAGTGGAGATCCATGTGCAAGAGGGAACTGGCGTGCATTCACAGTCTCGGGCTGGGTTTTTTCATTTTCTTTTTCATTTTTTCTTTTTCTTTTTCTTTTTCTTTTTCTTTTTCTTTTTCTTTTTTTTTTTTTTTTTTTTTTTTTTTGCTCGATAG
>NC_034590.1:95629007-95637521 GCF_900095145.1 Mus pahari | reverse complement strand
AGCTCTGGCTGTCCTGGAACTCACTTGGTAGACCAGGCTGGCCTCTAACTCAGAAATCCGCCTGCCTCTGCCTCCCGAGTGCTGGGATTAAAGGCCTGCGCCACCAGGCCCAGCTACTCTTTTTTGCTTTTTGAGACAGGGTTTCTCTGTGTATCCTTGGCTATACTGGAATTTACTCTGTAGGCCTTAAATTTAAGAGACCCACCTTGCTCTGCCTCTGGAATTCTGGGATTAAAGATGTGCACTACCATGCCTGGCTCAAGGGCCTCCCTCTTAACTGTTGTCATTTTTCAGTCTGTCCTTTATGGATCTGCAGCAGAGGTTAAACTTTGAGTGCCTGCCTCAGCTTTGCTCTTAGCTATATGCACATTCATCTCCTGACTGTTCGTGTGAGAGACTGAAAGCTGAATGTATGCAGGACTCCTGAAGCACCTTCAGAAACCCCAAGACGTCATGTGGCTTACCTCTTTGCCTGTATTAACATCTGGGTAATTATTCAGGCAAGGGGTCCCAGGTTGTTTGGAGGGTCTGTAGGCCTCCCAGGATGTTTGCTCTCCCTATTCAGCCCAGGCCAGGACTGTTAATTTGCTTTCAGCTTCATTCTGTAACTACATTTTGAATTACTTGTTTTTCTTTTCCTTAACATAAATAATTAAAATTACACGGCATGTATTTGTAGGAGATACTGAAGTTGGCTTTTAAGCCAGATGGAAATTTCTCCTATTTTTCTGGCTTGCATTCTGCATTTGAAGAATGTTGAACCACGATGTTTTGGGAAGCAAATTGCTCTTGTTGTGGACAGGAGTTGGAAGGCACTGAGGGGCAGAGCAGTTACTGATTTTTCTCAAATTCCTTTGCCAGGCATCTGAAGAAGCCTCCCTCAGGGCATTGGAAAGCCTGATGACAGAATTTTTCCATGACTGCACAACCAATGAAAGGAAGCGGGAGATAGGTAAGTGGAGTTTGGGGAAGAAGGAACTGATACCCTTGGTTGGTCAAACCTACATGTGCCCCTTGAGTTCTTGATTGCTTTGCTCTGGTTAATGTTGGGCAGGTAGGGCTTATAGGGCTTGCACACCCAGCATAGTGATTGGGTTTCATGCTTTTTTTGTTTTGTTTTGTTTTGTTTTTGTTTTTCGAGACAGGGCTTCTCTGTACAGCCCTGGCTGTCCTGGAACTCACTTTGTAGACCAGGCTGGCCTCGAACTCAGAAATCCACCTACCTCTGCCCCACGCCTGGCTGGTTTCATGCCTTTCAGTCAAGTGGAAAAGCCTCTGCTTTGTTTCTGATCTCAATAGTGTTGTTGAAAGAGGCCCACAATCGTTAATTTCAGAATAAGAACAATTTATGAAAGTGTCAGAATGGTCACAGTGAGACACAGTGGAGTCTGATGAGTCCCTAGCTGGTCGACCTCGGAGACTTCTCAGTCATGTTCTCTTCCTTCTCTTCCCCACCATCATCCCCATTTTGTGGTTTTCATGAGCAAACAGGCTCTTCAACAGAGAACAAAGAGGTGTAAGTACTTGCTGTCCTGGGGCCCACTGATTTTTATATTCAGTACCACAATAGCGTTAATCAAGCTCATTAGAAAGAAGATAATTTATTCAAATGTCACAACCTGCCTCAGAGATATGATTGATCCACTGTGCTGTTTAAGCAATCTTTCTCCTTTGAATCAGTTCTTGAACATTGTTTTTTCTGTGTGTGTGAGAGAGGCTGCTCTGCACTCACTGTATTGTTGCTTCCCTTTCCTTAAGGACTGTCCTTGCCTCAGAACCTTAAAGACTCATTTCTGTTTCCTTTTTTTTTTTTTTTTGGAGACAGGGTTTCTCTGTGTAGCCCTAGCTGTCCTGGAACTCACTCTGTAGACCAGGCTGGCTTCAAACTCAGAAATCCGCCTACCTCTGCCTCCTGAGTGCTGGGATTAAAGGTGTGCGCCACCACGCCCGGCTCATTTCTGCTTCCATTGGCTTGACATATGTTAGCCAGTAAAACCTGGTCCAGTCTAAGTATCATCCAAAGCCCCATGGGGTTGAGACTTTTCAGGTGCCTAGGAGGTCTTCACTCTAGCCTGTTTATGCTAGCTTCCTTGAAGCATCATACCATCTGATAGCTGGGTCTCCCAATAGCCTGCACCCTGCATACCTTTCTTTTCTGAGAGAGTACACCGTAGAGAAATAGAATGTGTATAGACAAAGGGCCAGGAGCTAGGCAGCATCTGCCTGAGGAGGAGCACCTTGCTTGTACACTGGTTCTCTAATTACTCTGATTATCCTCCTGCACCATTGTGGCCTCCTCTTCAGGTTTATGCTTCTAACGTATTTATTTTTTTTTTGATTTATTATATATATATATATATATATATATATATATATATATATATGAGTATATTATAGCCGTCTTTAGACACACAAGAAGAGGGTGTCAGATCTCATTACGGGTGGCTGTGAGCCACCATGTGGTTGCTGGGATTTGAACTCAGGACCATTGGAAGAGCAGTCAGCGCTCTTAACCTTTGAGCCATCTCTCCCAGCCCACGTATTTATATTTATAGTGAAAATGCTAGATATAGTTTTTCCAAAATAGATAGATCTTGCTCTGTGCTAGTCTCCTATAATCTTCCACTCTGATTCTTTCAAACTCTTTTGTCATTGTAATAGAAATGCCTTTGGTTTTTCTTTGAACTTTTGATTTGCTCATCAAACTTTGCTTACATTTGTGCATTCATGGATTGAAAGTAGAACCTTTTTTTTTTTGAGACAGGGTTTCTCTGTGTAGCCCTGGCTGTCCTGGAACTCACTTTGTAGACCAGGCTGGCCTCGCACTCAGAAATCCGCCTGCCTCTGCCTCCCAAGTGCTGGGAACCTTGTGTAAGATCTTCATGTCTGAATCAAACTTTTATGCAGACTAGGGGTATAGCTCAGTGGAATAGCATTTGTCCAGTGGGGATGCTGTGAGACCAGCTGTGTTTTAACAGTGGGGGAATGGATGCAGAATGTAGACCAGGGTGTTGGGATCAGGCTTAGGGATCAGCTGACTTGAGCCCAGCATGTCATTTCCAGCTATAGCTCACATTCTCTGGTTTTCTTGTGTCTCTGGATTACATAGAAACTTTTTTATCAGGAGATGCCATCATCTTTCACAGATCTTTTAAGACTTATTTTTTTAAACAATTTTATGTATATGAGTGTTTTGTCTGAATGTACGTCTGTGTAGTGTGTGCATGGAGGAGGTCAGAAGAGGGTGTGGGATTCCCTGGAATGGGGGTTGTAGTAAGTTAGGAGCTGCGTTGTGAATATTGGGGATTGAACCCCGGTCTTTATAGCCCTCCTTCTGTAGAATGTTTAGTGAGGCTGCCGAGTCGTGCTTAGGGCTGGAGAGAGCTGGCCCAAGAGTCAGCTGCAGTGTTGTCATGGCAACCTTGCCCTGGCCAGGCTTGCTGGCAGGGATCATAGTGCATGTTTCAAGATAGTTAATAGGCATTGTGCCCACAGGCGATGGTGGGTAGCTAGGCAATTAATGCTTGCTAATTTTGAGTTTTAGCTGATGTTGTCAGGCCTGAGAGAAAAAATGCCATTTTCATTTGACTGGATACATAGTCTGGGCTGCTCTTCTAACTCTTAGGGTTTTTACTTTTTTATTTTTACTTATGTATTTTGTATGTGTTGTATTTTTGATTGGGGCTGTAGAGATGACTCAGTGGTTGAGAGCACTGGCTGCTCTTCCAGAGGACCCAGGTTCAGTTCCCAGCACCCACATGGTAGCTCACAATTGTCCAACTGTCTGTAACTCCTGTTCTAGAGGGCCCTACACTCTCACACAGATACATAAGTAGGCAAAATACCAATGTACATGAAATAAAAATACATAAATTAAAATACATAAAACTATTTCTATTTTATGAGTGTGTGACTATTTTGCTTTCATGTATATCTGTGCACCCACTTTCGTGCCTGGTGCTTATGAAGGCCAAAAAAGGTGTCAGATTCCCTGGAACTGGAGATATAGACACTTGTAATCTGCCACATGGCTGCTTGGAATGTTAGTTTTGTCTTTTTGCTTCTTTAGCCTTCATGTCGAATGGGCATGTGAATAGTAAATGTCCCTGAAGAATCATAGAATATGATGGTGTGTATTGCTTATCTCTGTGGGGGCTAATTGGTGTCATTTTACATTTTGGAAAGGATTGCTGTCTCATGTAGAGCTTAAATGAGAGCTTGAACAATGGTCTGTGTTCTCAAAAGGTATCTTTAAGAAAGCTAGTGGCCTTGATGGCAGGGTCCATTGCTTTCGTTGGTCACCCCAGAGTCAAGGGTATCACAAAATCCTTCAGGTGGGTTTTGTGGTGGTTTTTTTTTTTTTTTTTTGTGGTTGGTTTTTGAACTATTTGTATTATGTGGGGAGGTTGGTATGTTTTCAAAATGGTGGCAGTCTGGTCTTTGTATTAATTTCATATATTTTTATAGACTTGTTTTGTGCTATTTAACTTTTCCAGAGGAGCTTCTTAATAACTTTGCACAGCAAGTGGGAGCTTGGAGATTCTGCTTATATTTTCTGTCCAGCACAAGGAATGACTATGTAATGATGTACAGCTTAACGGTTTTTGAGGTAAGTTGTTGTGTCATCTTATATTCCTGAAAACCACGATGGAATTGTACACTGTTGGCACCAGGTTTCCCTGTAGTGTGCAGATGACTGAGAAGCAGTAGGTTGACCCTCCCACGTGGCACCTTGTGTCTGGGGACATCTTTTGAGCTGTGACTCCAAAAAGATGAGGAAAGTGGTTGACTTTTCTGGTCTGCTGGGTAGGTCATATTTGGTGACTTACCTTTTCCCTTTGTCATTTGAAAGACAAAGATAGCTAGACACATTGGATGGAGTACTTGTATTGCTACCTTCTTCCTACCATGGAACTACTCATTCTAACTCTCGTCCAAGCTTTGTCTGCTGGGCATGCCACATCAGCCTCTTTCCCACTGTCCTTTCTGTTATGGTCTCAGAAGTGACTGCATTACTCATTAACCCATTTGTTCTTTATGGGGTAAGGAGTGGTATCTTGGTAATTACCTCAGGCTGGCTTCAGACTTACCATCCACCAGCCTCAGTCTTCCATTTGATTGGATTACACATGTGTGATGTCATGTCTGGCTTGTTCACTTATATTTGAACATTACAGTTGTTTCTGTTACTATGCGGTGGCCAGATGGCCAATAAGACATGTTGGAGACAATGATGTAATAGCAAGTTTTTATGCATACAACTTACTGTATCTTAAATTGTTCAATATATCTTCCTAGAGATGGGAGAGATGAGATTGTTTTATCCTAAGATTTTTTTTTTTTTTTTTTCCGAGTCAGGGTTTCTCTCTTTAGTCCTGTCCTGGAACTTGCTCTGTAGAGTAGGCTGGCCTTAAACAGAGTTCCACATGCCTCTGCCATTTGAGTGTTGGGATTAAAGGCATGGTGCTACAACCGTCCAGCTTGTCCTAAGATTTTTTTTTTATTGGATATTTCATGTATTTACATTTCAAATGTTATCCCCTTTCCTGGTTTTCCCCTCTCCCACCTCACTGCCCTGGTACTCGCCTACACTGGGGAATCAAGCCTTCACAGGACCAAGGGCCTCTCCTCCTATTGATGCCAGACAATGCCATCCTCTGCTACATATGCCACTGGAGCCATGGGTCCCTCCATGTGTACTCTGTGGTTGGTGGTTTAGTCCCTGGGAACTCTGAGGGGGAAGGGGGGATCTGGTTGGTTGATATTGCTGTTTTTCCTATGGAATTGCAAATCCCTTCAGTCCTTTCTGTAACTCCTCC
This sequence comes from Mus pahari, assembly GCF_900095145.1. Lineage (NCBI taxonomy): Eukaryota > Metazoa > Chordata > Mammalia > Rodentia > Muridae > Mus > Mus pahari. The sequence continues at coordinate 95,631,702 of NC_034590.1, read as the reverse complement.
TCCATTGGGGTCCCTGTGCTCAGTCCAGTGGTTGGCTTGTCCTAAGATTTTAATATTTGTGTTTATCATTTTGCTAAATGTCCTAAACTGTTAGAGGTAGGTAGGTGTGTGTGTATGTGACATGTTATAGGTAATTATAGAATGAAAACCATTCATTTTGTGTATAGCTCATTAATTTAAAAGATATGTATTTGTTTTTCAGAATCTAATCAATAAAATGTGGCTTGGGGTCCCATCTCAGGATAAGATGGAAATCCGTAGCTGCTTGCCCAAACTTCTCTTGGCTCACCATAAAACCTTACCTTACTTTATTCGGAACAAACTCTGCAAAGTTATTGTTGATATTGGGCGCCAAGATTGGCCCATGTTCTACCATGACTTTTTCACTAACATTTTACAGGTAAGGATCTACCTGGGGAAACTGTCTTATACATTGTTCGCAGAAGTGATTATATGTCTCGACTTGAGGAGATTTATAGTTACTCCTTGGGGCTGCAGTAGTAAGTGTTGCAGGCTGGATTCATACATTGGCTGTCTTTATGTTCTGTAGCTTTGCAGAGTGGAGGAAAAGTGAGCCTAGTTCCTTCCTTAGCACCTGTGAAGTTAGTTCTGCTCAGCAGGCCTCTGAAAGCCTGGCTCCTGATGCGATGGCTGTGAAAGGAGGGTTCCAGTGGTTTCAGAATTGTCAGGAAATAATCACAAACTGTAAATAGCCATTCATAGGAGAAGTATTGTGGAATATTTGCTGCTGAGGTGTGTGTTACACAGCCTTGGGATTGATAAACAAGACCAAACCGGTTTTAGAGTAAATTTCATCATCAGGTGGTCGTATGTTAGCCATCTGTAAAGTTTCTTTGGACTCAGTTCTCCCTTGATCCATTGACAGTCAAGAGTATATTATGATAGTTGGTAGGGAATTTGCAGTTTGTGTTGTGGTAACTTATATCTAGATCAGCCTCCAGCACTCTGCAGGTTGCTTATACCTTTCTAGGACATTGGGAAAGGAAGTAATAAGGTGAGACTGACCATGTTCCCCCCACCCTGTAGTCTGTGGTTCAGCGCACCCTTAGTAAGGTTGTTCCCCAGATTTCTGAAGTCTGCTGAGCCAAACCTTTGGACACATTTTATTTACCTAAGGCTAGATTACTGAGAAACAAGTGATTGGAAAGGGTGGCTACTTTTTCCCTGATACGGTATGTAATAAAAATGGTTGAACTGTTTCAGGTTCACTAGAAACCTAAATTTGACTGCAGCCCAAAGGTACTTATTGTCTTCTAAGTCAGATGCAGAAGCTAAGTGTGTTTAGAATTTTAATTATATATTTAATTAATTGCCTTTCTGGATAAAAGAACAATAAAAATGAAAAGTTACACGTTTTCTCCAGTTGTTTTTTCAAGCATTATGTGGGGGCAATTTAAAAAAAAGTCTACTATAGTTCCTTAGTTTATTCTCTCTTGGAGACAGAATTTTACCACTGTACTATTTAGCCCGGAAGTCACAGAGATCTATCTGCCTCTGTCTGTTTCCCAAATGCTGGACTCAAAGGTGTGTGCCACCATACCTGACTCCATTCTTACTTGTCTGACACATTCTCATGTTTTATCCTTTACTGTATTTTAGCTTCAAAACAAAATAAAACCAAAAACCCCAAAGCTGTCAACAGTAAAATTTGCTCTGAAATGTTTCCTTAGGTACTAACTACAATTGTGTCTTGGAAACGGAAACTCCAGATATTTAATGAGTACAGATTAAAAGTGGTCCCCAGTCACCTAAAGCAGCTAGAGTGGCTGACAGGGAAGAAGAGGCCCGAGACAGCGGCTGCAGAGGTAGTCAGGCAGTCTCCAGGAAGAGGAGGTGGGAAGGTCACACTGCCACATTCAGTTAATTCATTGAGCTTCAGGAAGGAAGAAGTTAAAGTTAGCCTGGCTTTGGTTTGTAACCCAGCTAGGGAACCTTGTCCTAGCTTTGAACCTTAGAAAAGTGGAACCTTGACAGAATGAGGCCTAAGATCAACCCTGATTTAGAGGTCAGGGAGTTAAAGGGCAAACAGCCAGGTCCAAACTCTTCAGCTCTCAGAAGTGAGGAAGGTTCTCAAAAGCAAAAGAAAGGGAGCTCAGAGAGCAGAGAGTGGGAGAACTCTGCTAACAGAAGCTATAACCAGCCTCGCTTCTGCTGAGAGTCCGGCTTAAGGGCATCTGGATGATGAAGGGAAGGAACGAATGTCCTCTCCCTTTTTCTCTTTTCATCAGAGCCTGGTAGCCTCTACAGGGAAAGTGGATTAGCTTTTGCACTTTATAGATTAATGTGGGAGGCAGCTAGGACAGTGATTCAGTCATTCTGTTTTGTTTTTTTGAGACAGGGTTTCTCTATATTCCTAGCTATCCTGGAACTCTCTGTAGACTAGTCTGGCCTTGAATTCACAGCTATCTGCTTGCCTCCATCTCCTGAGTGCTGGGGTAAAGGCGTGCACCACCACCTACCACTCTTAACAGTCTTATGATGATTTTTAAAAAGATTTTTTAGTGTGTGCGCATGTGCCCTCTGAGGCCAGAAGAAAGAGAGCGTTGTATACCCTGGATCTGGAGGTATAGGTGGTGGTGAGCCACTGATGTGGGTGCTGGGAATTGAGCTCAGGTTCTCTGGAAGAGCAATATGCTCTTTTTTAAAACTTACTTTTTTTTTTTTTTTTTTTTTT
>NC_034590.1:95621532-95628657 GCF_900095145.1 Mus pahari | reverse complement strand
ATTTGAACTCAGGACCTTTGGAAGAGCAGTCGGTGCTCTTAACCACTGAGCCATAACACCAACCCCAAAACTTACTATTTTTATTGGTGTGTATTTGCATGTATCTGTGAGAGACTGTGTGAATGCAGATGCCCTTGGGTGTGGTATCCTCTGGAACTGGTGTTATAGGCAGTTAAGAGTATCTGATACACGTGTTGGGAGCTGAACTGGGTCCTCTACAAGAGCAGTAAGTGCTCTGGGACATGGAGCCATTTCTCCAGATCTGCTGTATATTCTTAATCACTGAGCCATCTCCCTAGTCACTCTTAGGTTTTTATTGAGGATGTGGCCTTCTTCTCTGAGCTTTTCATTTCTTCTCTGTGAGTATGTTTGTCATCTACTAGTTCTTATGAATTTGTGGACCATGTGCAAAAAGAGGTAGGTCCAGAAGATAGGCACCATCATCATGGTGTTGAGGTAGTACTAATGGAAAAGGCCTGAGTGAGCAAGCTGTAGTGGGCATACCAGGGTGTGGTGCAAGAGCCAGAAGGGCAAGGAGGCCTGCCAGGTGATGATGAAAACAATGGCAAAGATGAGGAAGATGTTACTAGAGATGATTTTCCATGCTGTGTAATTAAAACATTTTGGCTGTCTCTGGCAGGTCATGAGAAACCCATGATGGTAAGGGTCACTGTTCAGAGTTGACAAACCAGGAGAAACTAAGAAGAATGATGGTGATCACCTGATAGATGATCTGTTTCTTAAAATTCAACTGGACCAGGGAACAATAGAAAGGAAGTTGAGCCATGTAGTATTTCCAGTCCTGGGAAAATGGGTGATCCCAAATGGGGTGTCTCTCCCAAACTTTGTTCATACCTTAGAACCAGGGTTTAGCCACAGGGATGGGCATGTTAGCACAAAGGGAACCGGGTAAAACTGCTTCTGAGTACACTTGAGAAGACTGGGGAGATGGGCCAGTTTTGAGTGTAACAGTGGTGGGAATTGTCATTATACCTGGTTGCTGAGATCTCTCTTTGCCAAGATAAAAGCTCCACCCCACTTACTTGGGCTGCTTCCACTGGTCAGGGAGAGGAGGTGCCTCACAGCTAAGCTACTTTACCGTTCAGGAGGGCAGCTGAGAGTATAGCCACATAAAGCTCAGAGAGGTATCAGATGACAAGAAAGAGCAAGGCCAGGAGTAGTGTGATGCCTGGCTGGGGCTTTGGTGCCAACGTCTCCACCTCAGTCTTCTGGACTGCCAGCCTTTCCATCAGATGTGATCATGGATGGGTTGGAGCAGAGCAGGCTAGCCTGGATGGCTCTGTCCCTGTGTGAGCTGCAAGGGCCACATGCTCTCTTGGTTTTGTCCTCTTGCCAGCTCCCTCCTTTTTTCTAAAGCCAGGGAACCAGCCACAGCCAAGATGACTTACTTCCTTTTTTATTTTTATTTGAAACAGGGTCTCATGTGGCTCTGGTTTGTTTGGAATTCTCTATGTAGACCAGGCTGGCCTTAAACCAGTGGTTCTCAACCTTCTCAATGCTGTGACCCTTTAATACAGTTCTTCATTTTGTTGTGATCCCCAACCATAAAATTATTCTTGTTGCTAATTTAGAACTATAATTTTGCTATTGTTATGAATCATAATGTAAAAATAGCTGTTTTCTGATGGTCTTAGGCAACTCCTGTGAAAAGGGGTTTCGACCTGTTGGTTGAGAACCATGATTTGAACTCATGGAGATCAGCCTGTCTCTGCCTGCAGAGTGCTGGGATACAAGGAATGTGCTACCACACCTAGCAAAGTGATTTTTATTATGCTTTATGTCCTACGTGTTCAGTCTCTAGCACTACCAAAAAAAGAAAAAAGGTCAGGAAGAATGAATTCCTTCCTTGCTAACTTTTCCCTCAGGATGGAACCTAGGGCCATGCAGTGCTAGGGAAACCGTTTATTATTGAGCTCTATCTCTTGTTTGTTTGTTTGTTTTTTGGAGACAGGGTCTTACTGTATAGTCCAGGCTGCCCTCAAATTTATGATCTTGGTGCTGCCTCTGCTTTCCTAGTGCTAATGTTATAGGTGTATGCCACCATTCCTAGTGATGGCTTTCTTTTTTCACTGGATTTCTTGCCTGTGCTTTCTTTCCTTTGAGTAAAGGAGATTTAAGATGGATTTTCTGTATTGTAGAGTATCTGACCATATGTGAGGAGAGCAGAGGCATTTCATAGCTAAAGTAAAGTGAATGCCTCTGAAAGGCACTTACAGGAGAACAAGGTTCATTCAGTTCCCAGTATTATCACTGGCCTCTGCAGGCACTTGAACACTTGTGCATATAAATTCATATAGGTGGGGACACTTGTGCACACATAACCACATAACACACACATGCAACACACACACACACACACACACACACACACACACACACACACACACACACACACCTTGAAAATGAATGTTGCCAAGTAGATCATTTGGCAGAATAGGTTATTCACCCCTGAAAGATTTAAGTGCTTAGGAACTGGGGAGATGGCCAGTGGATAAGAGGACTTGTTGCCAGCGTCCATGTGTTGGCTCATCACTATCTATAACTGTAGTTTCAGAGGATTTGATTCCTTGTTCTAATCTGAGAGGACACCAGGTTTGTATTCAGTGCATAGACATAGTCAGGAGCCGGGCAGTGGTGGCTCACACCTTTGATCCCACCCAGCCAGCACTTAGGAGGCAGAGGCAGGAGGATTTCTGAGTTCGAGGCCAGCCTGGTCTACAGAGTGAGTTCCAGGACAGCCAGGGATATGGAGAAAATGTGGAGGGTGTTCTTAGAAGTTTTAGCTTTCAAGAGAGGTGGTTTTTATAGAGAGCAGCTCCCTCCCTCCTTCCTCCCCTCCCTCCCTTCTTCCTTTTTCCTTTCTCTTTCCCCTTTTCTTTCCTGATTGGTTCTTGGGTAGACTTGTGAATCCCCACCTGCAGATTGCTGAGATTATAGTCAACTACTGGCTTTCTTGGGTTGCTTCTGAGCACAATGGAGTTGCCCTTAAATTCCATTACTGAATTTAAAACATGATTTGAATGTGAGAGGAAGTTGCACATGCTTGAAGAAAGGTTTAGGTATTCTGAAAATGGTTTGCTTTTTAATTGTGGCAAATACTTGTCCACCTTCGGAAAAGTAACTGCTCACTTTTAATGATATTGTTGAATTTTTAAAAAAACAGGTAGGATACTGTAAGTAGCATCATGCTTTTGAAAGTGTTCCTCTCCATCTCTTACTGGAGACAGTATTACAGGAGATATAAATAGTTACTTAGTATTTGTAAAACTAACTGTAGCCAGGCATGCCTATAATCCCAGCATCTGAGAGGCTGAAGCAGGAGGATGGCCACAAGTACTAGAATAGCTTGGGCTACCTAAAAAGTTTCTAAAACTTACAACCTTGGTAGTTGCTTATTACAGATGTGTTGTTCTGCCACATGTTTCTTTTCTTTTCCTTTTTAATTAAAACCTTTGAGACTACTATGTGGTCCATATTGCCCTTAAACTCTTTTTTTTTTTTTTTTTTTTTTTTTTTTTAATTCTATGGTCTGTTTTGGCAAGGGAATGGTGGATATCATAACATGTATGTGGAAGTCAGAGGGAAACTTACAAGAGTCAGTTGTGTGCTTCCACCAGCTGGGTCCCAGTGATCAAACTTGGATTGTCAGCCTTGGTAGCACCTCTGCCCACAGTTACTGTGCTGTCTCTTCCTTAAATTCTTGATCTGTCTGCCTTGGTCTCTGACTGCTGGGATAACAAGTGTTTTATGCCACACGTAGGCTTGCCTCATGTTTAATTCTAATCTTTCTTGAAATATGCTAGGTCAGAAATGTTAGATGTAGAACTATGAAGTTGATTTAATGTGAATGTTGAAAAGATAGCACAAATTGATGTACACTGTCATTATCACTAGTATGTAAAATATTTGTATTACTGCCATTCATATCACCATGGTGTCTGTGACAGGGGGATGTTGTGAAAAGTGCAGTTAGATGACTGTCATAGAGTATGCTTGCACACACCTGCATGGTAGATGGAACCTACTCTGTACCTAGGCTGTATGGTGTAGCTTGTTGTTCCTCCACCTGACTTTGCACAGGGATCACCACACTGAATACTACAGGGAGTTGCAACACTGTGTTAAGTTGTTATGTGTCTTAACTATATCTAAACATGGAGAAACTACAGGAAAACTACTAGAAGATAGGATTTTTCATGTCTAGTGTAATCATAAAAGACCAGTAGGTCTTTTAAAGGTACACGTGGTTTGTCTATTCCAGAATTGTCTGTCATTCAGTATGAGTATCTCTTCAAATAACCAAAACTTGGTTGGGAATTTAGATTTATACAAAATTTGTCCTGTTTGTATAGACAGGGTTGTTTCCGGCTGCTTTTAAAGTTCTGCTGGTAGAATTTGAGAACTTGAGAATAAAATTTGCATGGTTAGTAAAGCAAAGTTTCATAAATGATCCTCTGAATTCTTTTTCAGAAGTGTTGCTTGAGGTAGTCTGTTCATAGGAGGCTCAGCACTTCACAGCTGAATTCTACTAATCCTCTTTGTAACTCATGAGTTCTATTGTGCTCAGAATTTGCTTTTTCCTGTCAGTTGATCCAGTCCCCTGTGACAACCCCCCTTGGACTGATCATGTTGAAGACAACTTCGGAAGAGCTAGCTTGTCCACGTGAGGACCTCAGTGTGGCTCGGAAGGAGGAGTTGCGGAAGCTGCTGCTGGACCAAGTGCAGACAGTGCTTGGGCTCTTGACAGGTGAGTGAGCGCTTTGCTGGCGCCTGGAGACAGGTCCGCTGCAGATGTGTAGAGCTCAGATCTTCTAGGTATTATTGACTCAATGTAAATGCGGGAAGAACTGAGTTCTGGTTTCTAGCACTCAGGGCCACAGTCTAGTGCATGGTAAAACCTCAGAGATTTGTAAATTTATTTTCTAAGAGTCTTTTTTTAATTGGTCCTCACTCTGAGGTACATACATAGGCCAGGTAGTAGGAATGTGATTCATGTGCTAATAGTGTAATTGAAGTAGGTAAGTGGCAAGCTCTTTATTTAACGTAATTTGAATTTAAGATTAGAAGTAGGAGTAGCAAGATGAAAAAAATTCCTCTGAAGACTAGTGAGACAGTCTTGGTGTTACCTTTGCCCTGGGTTGTGGTTGTATGTGGCATTTCATCCCAGCTATCTGATCAGAGTCTGACAGTGCAAGGGAAGGAGGAGGAGACGCCTATCACACAGTGAGGCACGAAGGTAACAAGAGCATCCCCAAAGACGGGAATGTGTTGTAGAAATTATTTAATCCCAACTCCAAGTCTCTACCCCACCTTTGATCCTTTAGTTCCTGGATAAAAGACATACAACTGTTACTATTTACCATAAGCCTTAAACAACATAAGAACAGGGCAGATCTACCCTCAATGTTATTCGAATAACTTTTTAATTGATAACTCTGAGTTATTATTGTGTGTTATTATCTGGACTTCTCTTAGTTCCAATTGGCCAGCCCTTGGGGCCATGTTTTCTTGACTCCTTGACCCATGGTGTCTTTTTTTCTTCTTTTCACCTTTTTCAATCTCTTGTTTCTCCTCCAACTCCCAAGCCTGGGAACCCTCAACCCAGCCATTGTCTCTTTATTCCATGTTCTTTCTTTACTATTGGATATTCAGGACCTTTTTTCTATTTCTCCTTTTGTATGTCTGTTTTAGGAATTGGCACCTGGTGTGTCCTTTAAAAAATTGGTTAAAAGAATGGTTGCTGGTGGTGAACTTGTTGTATGCTACACACACACACACACACACACACACACACACACACACACACACTCAGGCCATTTCTTCTCTTAATCTCAGGTGGAAACTCAAGTCTTAGAGCATCTATTCATTCAGAGCACACTGAACTGATGTCAACTGGACATTAAGTTTATATAGTCAGGGAAATGTCTTGTGCACTTGCCTTCCATTTTATGCCTGTAAACATGTAAGACATTCTGAGAACAGGTCTAGGACAGGCGCTGTACATGCCCACTTTATTTAAACTGTGGTGTTCAGGGGCTTAAGTGCTTTTGAAAGTCTTGCAGCCACCTTTAATTCCAAAACATTTTTCATCACCTCAGAAAGCAACCCTGAGTCCACAAGAGGTCACAGTTCTTCTTTCCTCCAGTCCCTGGCAACCACTAATCTACTTGTTGTCCATAGGGATTTGTCTGTTTTGAACCTTTCATATAGTGTTATTATCATATCATATATCATATCATGTCATATGATCTTTTATGTATGGCTTTCTTCACTTAACAGAATTCTCTAGGTTTATCCATGCTATAACAAGTATTTGGAGGGGACAGTTTTTTGTTTGTTTGCTTTTAGACAAAGTCTCACTATGTAGCTCTATCCTGCATAGAATTCACTGTGTAGACAGGATGGCTTCAAACTCAAGAGACCCACATTCCTTTTGCCTCCCAAGTCCTGGGATTAAAGGCTTGTACCAGCACACCTGGCCTTTGGGAAGATTTTTATGATTGTCTGTTGTGATGTGGTATGCCAGGCTCTGGCAGGGTGCTCACAGGATCAAAACAAGTCCCATGTTTTGGGAGTTGTAGTAGATGGACCATGTGGAGGTAAAGCTAAGCTGTTAGGAAGACTACCTGGGACCTAGGCAGCTGAGTGGAAATGGAAAGGACAGACAGGTAGCAGTCAGTGGAAAGGGAAGGCTGAGGTTTAGAAGAAGGGAGCAGAGTGGCAGTGAGGAATGAGGTTGGTGTGTATTGAAGACATAGCAGATGGATGGGTCAGTATTGCTGAAGACTGTATCAGGTACAGCTGGGGAACACGGTATGTAGAGGTCAGGTGCCAAAATCTGTGGGCTGTGCTTTTTACCTAGTGCCTTAGTTAGGGTTTCATTGCTCTGAACCAACCACAGGACAGAGTCTAGGCTGTTTTGAGATTTTGTTCACCAGTACAATTAATCTAAACCTCTTTAGTCTCACATAGATTCTTCCGACAAGGGCAAAAAGCCGCCACATTCTTTACCAAAATGTCACAAGAGTGATTTCTAAAATTCTTTGAAACCTCTTGAGCCAGGCTCAAATCATCCTCAGCACCAGTGTCTTTTTTTTTTTTTTT
>NC_034590.1:95584791-95621221 GCF_900095145.1 Mus pahari | reverse complement strand
CAGGCTGGCCTCAAACTCAGAAATCCGCCTTTCTCTGCCTCCCATGTGCTGGGATTACAGGAATGCACCACCACTGCCCGGCTGTACCAGTGTCTTCTATATTCCTACTAGGATGGCCCATTAATCCCCACTTGAAGCATTCCACAGCTTTCCTAATCCAAAGTCCCCAAATCCACGGTCCTCTAAAAACAAACAAACAAACAAAAAATAAAAAAAACCAAAAAACAAAAAAACCCCTAAAAACCAGTCAGGCCTATCACGGCAATACCCCAGTCCCTGGTACTAACTTATGTCTTAGGGTTTTACTGCTATATAGAGACACCATGACCTTTGGGGCTGGCATTCCGGTTCAGAATTTCTGTCCATTAATATGGAAGGAAGCATGGCAATGTTTAGGCCTATGTGGTGCTGGAAAAGGAGCTGAGAGTTCTACGTCTTGATTCAAGGCAGCAAGGAGGAGACTGACTTCCCCACTAGGCAGAGCCTGTCCCTACAGTGACACTTTCTCCAAGAAGGCCACACCTCCTAATAGTGCCACTTCCCATAGGCCAAGTATTCAAACATATGAGTCTATGGGGACCATACCTTTTCAAATCACCACACCCCATAAGGAAGGTGTTGGGATCATTGGTAGATTTGCAGGGGTAAAAAGCTGAGTTTGGGGTATGTAAGTGGTCTGACCCAGGAAGCATTTGGTTATACTGATCTGTGACTGGATTCCTTACCTGCTTTCATGTAACAGTTGAGCTTGTGTGTAGAGTCAAATGAGTTTTGGACTGGGAGACATTTGGTTAAAGCCACAACAATAGACAGTTTCTCCAGTAGAGAGAGTAAACTAGGAGAAGAAGGTCAGTGAGGGAGTAGAGGAATGATAACCAATCTAAATGGTGAATGGCCAGAGGGTGACAGTAACGATGGATGACAGAGGCTCAGAACCAGTAGTGTCCTAGAACACCAAGATGTTCAGGGAGCATAAGTGTTTAGTGATCCTTGGTAGATGTGGTGATCACGAGCAAGGTTGGAGAGACAGTGAGGAGAAGCCACACTGCAAGGTACAGATGGAGCAGTAGCCATGCTGCACTGGGACAAGGCTGAAAAACAGATCTGTGGTTAAAGCACTTGGTGCACAAATAAGGAGGCTAGAGTTGAGATCCCTAGCACCCACACAAATGCTGGCTGGGAAAGGGGCCCCACCTGTCATTTCAGCCTCAGCTCCCAGAGGATACTAGGAAAGAGGTCCTGCTTCAGAAGAGTAGGGTGGAAGAGCAGTCAAGGAAGAGTCTCAGCATCAGTCTTGGGCTTTCACATGCACATGCTCATGTACACGTGAACATGTACACTGTATACAGAGAGAAAGGGATATGTGAGTATTGATGTTTGATTGTGGTATCATGATTTTTAATTTTGATTTTTGTATGTTGGACTTAGTATCTCTCAAATTGTTTCTTCTCTTTTGGTAGGTATCTTGGAAACTGTCTGGGACAAACACAGTGTTACTGCTGCCACCCCACCACCATCCCCGACATCAGGAGAAAGTGGTATGGTCTGCTGCCCCTATGGTATTTCTGGCTAAATGCAGTTAGGGTCTCAGCTGGGAATTGTAAGCTAATCTAACTAGGATGCAGATGTTCATTCTTCCTAATCCTTTCTGGCCTTTCTGCTTACATTTTCTGAGGAGCTAGCTTTCTACTGTTTTCTTCTGAATACTTGTACTTTCTAATACAGTATTTTGAGCAGCACATTTTGCTTCTTGCTTCTCTGTCATAAAGGAGACACCTTTGATCTTGTGCTATTCACTTCTGTTCTGCCAATTTATTGTCAAAACTTTTTACACTTGCTTATTTTGTGTACAATGCCCGTGTAGAGGCCAGAGGACAACTTTCAGAAGCTGGGGATCAAACGCAGGTTGCCAGGCTTGGTGCGAGTACCTGTGCTGAGCCATCTTGCCTGCCCTCCTGCCAGTTTATAGTTACTGACCCTTCTGCTTTGTTACATCTTTGTTCCCTGGCTGTTTTGTTTGTTCTGAGTTTGTTATAAGCTGAGACTTGAGATAACATAGAGAGAGAAAGCTGTCTTTTCTATTGACTGGGACAAAGGTCATATTGCCAGGGCAAATTGAGGGCCAGTGTGCAGTAGTGTTGAGTTTACATTATTCATGTAAATAATTGAGGAAGTAAGAGTCTCTAATGAAGTCTCTAAACTGTGGGTAAGTGAATCTATTTACACCAGATGGCTACAGAAACTTCCCAGGTGGAGCACAGCCTGGGGCTAGCCCATTTCTTTCTGTCCTATAAAAGCTGGTGTGATAATAAGAGATATTTTTGCATTTCTCCATTCTCTTTAAGAAGTGGGATGTTGAATTAAACCTCTAAGCCCTAGGCTGTTCATATAGCTTGTTCTTGGTTAGGGTTTTACTGCTGTCAACAGACATCATGACTAAGGCAACTCTTATAAAGGACAACATTTACTTGGGGCTGGCTCACAAGTTCAGAGGTTCAGTCCATTATCATCAGTATGGGAGCGTGGCAGTGTGTAGGCAGATGTGGGGCTGAAGGAGCTGAGGTTCCACTTTTTATTCTGAAGGCAGCTCTGAAGACTGACTACGAGGCAGCTAGGACAAGGGCCTTAAAGCCCACATCCGCAGTGATACCCCTTTTCCAACAAGGCCACCCCTACTCCAACAAGACCAAACCTCCTAAGAGTGCCACTCCCTGAGCCAAGCATATACAAACCATCTCAACATGGGTCTTGGGATTCTTGTAGACGGCCTGTAGAACTGAGAACTCACTATGGTTTTGGGTTTAGGGCTACTCATAGAACGCTACTTTTCAATCTGCGTATCATACTCAGATTAAAAACCCTTAGTCATTTTTCACAGTACTTAAAGAATTCTAGAGTATATGTCAAACCTTCAGTAATATGTGAACTTTGTGCTTAGTGGCTATCTTCAAGTGTTTTCAGTGGCTCAGCAGATACACATTTTTCAGTATTTGAATGAGTAAGAAGAAATTTTGCAGATGTAAAGAGAAGTGAAGTTTTGTAGTAAACTTAAATTTAAAAGTTGAAGCGATCAGAACAAGTAATGAACTCCTTTATGCTCTGCAGCCTATAGCACTTGAATCATCATAGTATATGTGAGGTCTTGTTCACTGGTGCATGTGTGCCATGATGCACAAGTGCAGATCAGAGGACAGCTTTTCACTTCCCACCTTACTCAGCACATGCTCTCTTGTTTCTGTGCTGTGCTGCACATTGCAAACTGGCTGGCCCCTGCGCTTCTAGGTGGCTCTCCTGTCTCTAACTCCGAACTTGCCACAGGAGAGCTGGAATTAAAGATGTGTATGCTGCATTTGGCTTATATGTGGTTTTGGGAATTACTCTGAGGTTGTTAGGGTTCTACCCGCTAATCTATTTCCTTAACTTTCAGATTTTGTTTTGTTTTGTTTGCTTGTTTGTTTTTGGTAAACTAGCTATGCCTGCCTCTGCCTCATCAACCCAGAAGACAACTTTGTTGGTTCTTTCCTTCTACCATATGGATCCTGGGTATTGAACTTAGATTGCCAATACCATTAGGTTTGGCAGGAAGGACATTGACTTTCTGAGACATTGAATCCCCACTTTGTTTGTCTATGTGTCTCTCTATTTGTCTCTGTCTCTGACTCACTGTGTGTGTGTGTCTGTCTGTGTGTGCCTGTGTTTAATTCCCTTTCAAGTCTGTTCTCTAATTCCCCCTTTCCCAAAACAGACATTTAACTGTATATAATGTGTGGCCTCTTTGTGAAAACTGATTGTTGTCCATATATTTACTGTGTAAATAATATGGTAGTGGTGTACTCTGATGCTGTTTGCCCTGTGCCTTTAGACACAAACTTCTGCATGGTTGTTGTATGAGGTACATGTCCTTAGTATTTTGTTTGTCTTTTGGCTTCGATGAGGAGCCTAGATTGCCTCCAGCTGCCCCAATACAAGAGCCTTTATATGTCCCCCATAGAGTTGTGTGAGAATTGCTTTGAAATATGCTAGGAGTTGACAGGGTTCCAGAGGGCCAGGTTCTGTGGCAGAGCTATGTGAGTATTCCTGTAGCTTCTCTTGCCCCAAGTGATGTTTGGCAGTAGTGCGATTTTTCTTTGTTGCATGTTAGATTGCATTTTCTAATGCCTGAGCTTGACGTATCTTCATAAGTGTCTTAGTCAGGGTTTCTATTCCTGCACAAACATCATGACCAAGAAGCAGTTGGGGAGGAAAGGGTTTATTCGGCTTACATTTCCACATTGCTATTCATCACTGAAAGAAGTCAGGACTGGAACTCAAGCAGGTCAGGGAGCAGGAGCTGATGCAGAAGCCATGGAGGGATGTTACTTACTGGCTTGCTTGCTCTGGCTTGCTCAGCCTGCTCTCTTATAGAACCCAAGACTACCAGCCCAGAGATGGTCCCACCCACAAGGGGCCCTCCCCTCTTGGTCACTAATTGAGAAAATGCCCTGCAGCTGGATCTCATGGAGGCACTTCCCCAACTGAAGCTCCTTTCTCTTCGATAACTCCAGCTGTGTCAAGTTGACACAAAATTAGACACAATATTAGTACAATAAGCTAGCTGATCTTTTGCATTTCTTTAGAAAATTGTTTCTTCATATCTACCACCTATTTGAATATGTAGATGCTACTAGTGGTGGGCAGTAGTTCTTAATGTTTGACACTTTAGTTCTTGTTGGTGTTAGGAATTGTGGCTGACTTCTGATAATCCGCTGTCTTTTTGGTTACATCCTTTACATTGATAAGAAACTATTATTTGATGATATGTTCAACTTATTGGTATTTTTTGTTGAGGTTTGTGTTTTGATTGTTTTAATAAATCTTTCTTCTCTTACTGTGGTCAGATTTTCATGTTCCATTCATTTTGTCTTATGAAGCTTTGTTTTTGGCTTAAGCCCTGTAACTCACTTGGTCTGTAATTTTATATTTGGTGTTTTGGTATTATCTTTAGTTAGTATTGAATATAAAGCATATTGGTTTTAGGTTTTGCTTTTATGTTGACTAAAGTGTTTTGGGGAAAGGAGAATTCATTGCAGTGTTTCAAGAGGTTTGGTACGGTGTATCGTAAAAGCATGTTTTGAATTTCCAGGTGATTTACTGAGTAACCTGTTGCAGAGTCCTAGTTCAGCCAAACTGCTGCACCAGCCCATCCCCATCCTGGATGTGGAGAGTGAGTATGTCTGTTCCCTGGCCTTGGAGTGCCTGGCCCACCTCTTCAGTTGGATTCCTCTGTCTGCCAGCATCACCCCATCCCTCCTCACCACTATCTTCCACTTTGCTCGATTTGGCTGCGATACCCGGGCCAGAAAGATGGCATCAGTGAATGGCAGCAGCCAGAACTGTGTTTTGGGTCAGGAGCGTGGCCGACTCGGGGTCTTGGCCATGTCCTGCATCAATGAACTCATGTCCAAGAACTGTGTGCCTATGGAATTTGAGGAATACTTATTGCGAATGTTTCAACAAACCTTCTACCTCCTGCAAAAAATCACCAAGGATAACAATGCCCACACGGTGAAGAGCAGGCTAGAGGAACTCGATGAGAGGTAATGAGAACAGGCGGGAGTCGTGCCCGGGAAAGGGCCTGGCTGCTTGTCACACCATGTCATGGGGTGTCTGTAATCCCCTTTGGTTTCAGTATATGGGGCTACTGATAAAGATAGAAAGGTAGGTGTTCCAGAATATTCAGGCTGAACTAGAAGGACTTGGGTGGTTAAGGGAAGTGAACTGAGTGTGAAAGTGCTGGTGTAGTGTGTAGACCTGTTGTCTCTTTCCCCATCCATCCTCGTCCTGTCCTGTCCATGCTCTGTCCCCCTTCCTCACTGTCTGCTGCAGGTCTCATGTGCAGGAAGTGAGAGTTCGGCTCCTTCATAGGCAAGAACAGAAGCGGTCTGCAGAGGTACAGGGTTACATCACCCTTCTCACTTGCTACTGCTTTTTGGTTTTCACTATTGGACTTGTCCTGAGTGGGTATCTTGCAGAGTATATGAACGCTCTTACTATTTTGAGTTTCGCATAAATAATAGCTGTTGATCCAAGATGGGAGACATCTTCGGGTAGGTATGGTTTAGAGGCATAGACTTGAATTTATTGCTTGGTTACTGCCCTCTTGACCTAAAATTCCCCAGGCCCATTTTTCTTGATTACAAAAGTTGACCTTAGTGAAGTAAGTAGTCTGAGTCAAGGTTTCTTTATTACTATTGCAGGTGATATTATCTGTTTATCTTGTGGCATTCTGACTCTCCCCTCCACCTCCAGTGGTACTAGGACCTTGTGTCTGCCAGGCAAGTCTTCCTGCCACACATAATACGGAATGTGCTCACGCAGCGTAGAAGTGAGGCTACAACATCTTTGCTAAACGTGGTGCTACTGCTATATAAAGATGAAGGGCAACTGGCAGCTTGTGTTTCTAACAATCATGTGCTGTTGAAGCTTCAAAGCATTTGCAGTGTATTTCATTAGTAAATAGTTACTTCCTGGTGCAACCTGATTGTTATTAAGTGATAAGTGAGCTAAGTTTAGAATAAGTGTGGTAGGCTATAAAGTCAGCTACCTCAAGTCAAGATAGTTTTTGTTGTTTTAAAGTGGGGAGTTTTAAATTTTTCTGGTTAAAAATTGAGTGGAAGATTGGATTGATTTGATTCATTGTGAATAAGCTTTTTGTTTTTTTATAGTCAAAAAGTACTTATAATCCAATAGAATCTTTTCTTAGTAACATTTTTGTTTGTTACATTTATTTATTTTGTGGTTGGGTATAGGCACACTCTGTTGTGTGTGTAGAAATCAGAATTACTAGAATTGGTTTTCTTTTCTACCTTGTGGGTCCCTGGGGTCAAATTTGGATTGATCATCAGTTTTGCTAGTAAGTGCCTTTACCTGAGCCATCTTTACACCACCCAGTAGGATTTCCCCCTTATTATTTAGTAGTGTCTTTCTGTTTGAATTTAAATGTCTCACAATTCACATAATTTCATATCCTTTCTAGTGTTGCTAAAGAAAGGCCATCTTGTCTTCATATGTTAATAAAAATGTCTATAACTGCATATACCAACTGTATTGTTTTGGCTAGTCCTGGATCCGAAGTGAAAGCTGAGAGGTGCCTGGAAGCAGAAAGGTGACAGAAACCAGTGTGTGCTTGCTCCCTAGCTCTTGGCCCTAACTAATTCTAAACCATCAGTTGGTGGTCAGCTGTTCAGAAGCTGCTCAACCGGGTCCTTGGCATTTCTCTCTCTCCTGCCCTGTCTAACTTTGTTCATTAGCACATGTACCAGGAGGGTGGGCACGGGGAAAAGTGAGGTGCAAGCACACCCCTAGTGTCAGCAGTGCAGGAGCCTAGTTCTTGTTTGGGTGGGGTCCCTTTCTTTTTGGAATTTGCTGTATAGCTCAGCGTGGCCTTGAACTTGTGGCGTCCCTCCTAACCTAGCTTTACTGGGTTGCTAGGATTAACAGCATGGATCCCCGTATATAGCTTGCATTTTAAAATTTCAGTTGAAGATTAAAGTAAACTTGAGATGGCTGGATACTTTTCTTTTATGCTTAACAAGTGTAACTTAAATTAAGATCAGTAAGCTGGCTGGCTGTTGCCCCTGAAGATCCATGTAAAACCATGGAGCAATACATATGCTGAGTAAGAAGGGCTTGCTGTCCCCCAGGAGTCCCTGAAGGTTGCAGAGAGAAGGTGCTTGTACTTTGCTTTCTCAAGATCAGTTTTAGTGCTGGGCCTGTGGCTCACATTTGTAACCCCCAGGGAGAGGGAGGAGAGCAGGCAGGAGGATGACCTCCTGAGGCCAGCCTGGTCTGCATAGTTCCAGGCCACCTAGAGCTGCATAGCAGGACCCTGTCTTAGAAAAGAAAAAATCCCAATCAGGTGATTTAATATTTAATGCCTTACTGGATGAGCCAGACATCTAGAGGGCAGGCAGGAGGGTTGGCCTCACTGAGGGAGTAGGTCCCAGGAGCAGCAGGAGACCTTGGAGATCTGGGCCAGTTTGGTTCTTCTGAAAGATGGTTGTCTTTTTCCCTTTTGCTATTTCATATATCTCTGCTTTCTGCAGTTAATGATTTCAGAATTGCTTTTACACATGAGGTGATATTCAGCCAAGGCCTAATATGTCTAGATATTTTTGGTCTCTGAAATGAGAAGTCATGTCCATCTCACTCTCTAATCACTTTTGGTATTGGGGCTTAAAATGCCAGTTTCTGTGTGTTTAATAACAGAAATCTCTTACCTTGTAACCATGACTGACTCATTCAGCTGTGAAGTGACTTGGGGATCATGGGTGAACTGAGGTGCACAGGAAAGACACTGCACAGAGATAGCATCCTCTGCTGGGCGGTGGCTGAGGGATCTTGGTGGGTCACTTTACTCTCGGAACCTCACCTACAAAATGGATGCACGAGACTAATTGCCTTCCTCCCTTGGCTAGTAGATGTGCAGTTCTTCATTAGTTCTGGGTGTCAAAGGGGAGGACAGAAACTGGATTGTGAGCTTCACTGTATTTATGTAGATGCTGTCCCCTCTGGATAGACTTGTTCTGTCTCTCCTTAGTGTATTTTAACTTAATATCAGCCCCCAAGCAAAGACCTGATTGTTCTAGGTTTGCCAGATTTAAAGATACTCTCATCTCCCCAGCACCTTTTAAAGGCAACTCTTTTTCCTTAAGTGGGTCCTGACACTAGTGTGTAAGAACATACGGGAGCTTGAGTTTGTAACAAGCAGGGGCAGATAGTGTCTGAGGATTAAAGCTGCTTTTCTGCTGTGTTTCAGGTGATAATGGAATGAAGGGTTGCCTGTCTCGTAGGTAATTGTTGCAGGCCTTTGTGTTTTTAACTGGAAATGTATTGTATGTTTGTATAGTTCTGTACTGAGAAAGAATTTGATTGAATTTAACTTTTCTTCTAAAAAGGTGGCTATATTTCTTATGTCATCCTTTGTCTTCTTGTCTTGTGTAGCTACATTGAGAAGTTTACTGATTTTCTGCGGCTCTTTGTGAGTGTTCACCTAAGAAGAATCGAGTCCTATTCCCAGTTTCCTGTGGTGGAGTTCTTGACCCTTCTGTTCAAGTACACGTTTCATCAGGTAAAGCACTCAAACTGACCTTCCTTTCCTAAACAGAGGACCTCCTTCTTATTTCTAGGAGAAAGACCCTTTTTCCTAGCATTTATAGTAGACTTTATTTACTATAGGAAGAGTAATACATTCAGTCTTTGTAAGAGCCCTATGTTGTAGCTCTTACTATTTTTCCATATAATCTCTTTTTTTATAGGTAAAGAGACTGAGGCACAGAGAACAAGGTTCTGGGGACATATAGTTCTGTGTGGAGCCAGGCTTGAAATCTATAGTCCCCTTCTCATTGTTGCGCTAGATAAACAGGATAGAGGAAAAGTCTGAGGTTAGGGCCTTTAAAATATTAATTTGTTTTTTGAGTTTTTAATATAATTACTTCATTTTCCTCATCCTTTTCTTTCCTTCAAACCCTTCCATATACCATTGCTTGTTCTCTTTCAAACTCTGGGTCCTTGTTCCCCCAATTAATTGTTGTTGTGGTTGTGGTTGTTGGTGTATGTATTTGTGTGTTCCTAAATACATAAAGGGTTTTCTTTCTGTTATGTAGCTGCTACTAAAGTTCTTTAAAAGCACTCATGAGTTAAGTTTGTATGACACCCAATTTTGTCCCCATTTAACAAAGGTTCTTTGAGTTCCTTTTAGATTTTAGGAGCAAGATACATAACTTTCTCCATAGCCCAGAATGGCCTTGTTTGTGGTAATCCTTTCGGCCTCAGCCTCCTTGAGGACTGTGAGTATAGTTATTTATTAGCCTTTCTGGCAAATGCTTGTTTTTACTGATGTTGCACCCCAGTTACCTGCTACTGTATAAACACAAACATAGGGTTCTAAAACACTTTGTTAGGGTAGTTTTACATGCCATAGAATTCCTCTCACTGTATCTGAAGATCTCAGTGAATTGAGTATTCTGTTGCCATCACTGCAGTCTGCTTTTAATATTCCTTTTGCCTGTTTGTGTTTTTAAGACAGACTTTTCATTAAAGTATGGTATACGTCTTAGTTACTGTTGCATGGTGGGGACACTATGACCAAGACTTTTAAAATAAACCATTTAATTGGGGGCTTACTTACAGTTTTAGAGGCTCTTGATCATATCAGGGAACATGATGGCAGGTGGGTAGGCATGGCACTGGAGAAGTAGTGGAGAGCTTACATCTGATTCACAAATTATAGGCAGAGAGAGCAAGAGTGGGCTTGATGTGGGCTTTTGAAAGCTCAAAGGCCGCCTTCAGTGACACACCTTCTCCAACAAGGACACTCTTCCTAATCCTTCCTAAGCAGTCCGCCGACTAGGAACCAAATGTCCAAATATATGAGTCTATAGGGGCCCTTCTCATTTAAAGCACCACAGCACACATACACAAAAAAATCTCATCAACCATACATACAGTTTGAATTTTCCCCAAGTGAGTACAGCCTCCAGAGTTCCCGTTCCCGTTAAGAATGTACTGGGCACTAGCGATCTCTGCTCATGTGCTTCCCTTCCCACTTCTCTCCTGCCTTCTCTCTAGAAATAACCCCAGCTCCATCGTAACAATACGGGTTAATTTTGCCTATTCTAGAGTTTTCTGAAGGAAAGCATGTGAGGTATATTTATTTAGTCTGGCTTTTTTGCTTGACATTGTGTTTGAGGTATAACTGTTGTGTGCAAGTTTTGTTCATAATCATTAATAGATGGGAATTCATTCTGCTGATTTGGGCCTTTTTGGTTTTTGGGGAACCATGAATCATGGACTTTTTTGTTTTGTTTTGACTTGCTATGGAACTAAGTATGACCTTGGGCTCTTGAGCTCCCTACCCCCACTTACCTTCTTTCCTTCCTTTCTTTTTAAAGATTTATTTATTATATGTAAGTACATTATAGCTGTCTTCAGACACCCCAGAAGAGGGCATCAGATCTCATTATGGATGGTTGTGAGCCACCATGTGGTTGCTGGAATTTGAGCTCAGGACCTTCAGAAGAGTAGTCAGTGCTCTTAACTGCTGAGCCATCTCTCCAGCCCCCTACCGCTACCTTTCAAGTGCTGATACTACAGTTGTATTCCACCGTTCCCATCCTTTGCTTGTTCCTGAGATAAGGTTCTTCTACATATATCAGCATGACCTTGAATTTGTGGTAATCTTCCTGCTTCAGTGTCTCTGGGACTGTGATTACAGTTAAGCACCAGCCCATCTGATATAATCTTCAATGTACTTTTTGATGTAGTCAGGTAGCTCTTTCTATTAGTACATCCCTAGGATGGCACTGCTGGGTGAGTGAAGGATGATGTGAAAAAGTTAACTTAAAAATCAAAACAAAACAGTTTTCTAGTTGCAAGGGTCCAGGCTGGGAGTGCTATATGTGCATGGAAAAAAAAGCAAATGTTTGATCTGAAAATCAGTCTTTCTCAAAGAGGGTCAGAGTGTCTTAAAAAACTGGAATACCTAGAAGTGACAGTGAGGTGAACCATTCCTGGGAGCAGACAGTGGACAAGGAGGTCATAGAGGAGGACTGAAGCTGGGGAAGTGTTTTGGTAGAGGGGACAGTGCATGCAGAGCCAGAAGAGAAACATCCCGTGTGCCCCAGACCACTCAGTGGGCTGAGGCTAGAGGACCCAATGAAGAGAGACTAGGAGGTGAGGGTGGAGGAAGAGAGCAGCTTCTGTGATGGGCAAGTTCTGAGACAGATTCAGAGATGTCTGAGAGCATTTGAAAGAAGGTGACTCAGGTGTCAGAGACTATAGCTTAACTGGAGCAAAAAGAAGGGATAAAGAGCTGGTGCTGAGGTCAGAAAGTAGGGCTTAGGAAAAGGAGCAAGAGTGCCTTAAAACTCACTTGGACCCAGTTCAGTGGGTAAGCTCTGCTTATTTTTACTTTTGTTCAGTCTGTGCCCCGGCATAACTCATTTTTATTTCTGTGGCTTTTAATGTTCTCACCTCAGAAGATAGACTGTGAACTACAATGAGGATAATTCAGCGCCATCCCCATTGTATATCTCTCAGTAGACTTGTATGTGTTTTCCATTGAACTGATGGTGATAGTGTTATATATTTGTATGCCATTTACAATTGGGAAAAAAGAGTCGGACATGGTCAAGAAACAAACAAGTCCCCTTCCCTCCCTTTATTTGGAGATTGTTGTCAGTCAGCTTGCTCCTGTTCTTCAGGCTTCCCATAAAAGAACCTCCTTCTAGATGCAAGCTGACCAACTGTGGGGGAGTAAGCTTGAGGTTTGGTTTGTGCTGAGCACCAAACTGAGGTACAGGAGTTAGCAGATACTCTGTGCTGGTTTACTGTAGGAAGGGTAGAGCTGAGCACTAACTTTTCCTGGGTAAATGAGAACAAATGTCTATTTACTCCAGATAGGGCCCAATTACAGACCCAATTATAATTTCACCAAAGTCAATTTGGTGAACTGCCAAGGACCACCCTCAGCTTGGAGAGGGGTTCTGAGGAAGGGGTATTCAGGAGCTGTGAAGGAAGGACTCAAAGTCAATTGTGGGTACAGCCTGTGTTCTGCTTGAGACAGCTCTCCAGAGATTTCCAGACAGCTCAGCTCTCACAGACCAAACCCCAGTCTTTTATTTACATATTACTTCAATCTTCAACTTCAGGTTCATTTTGATTATCCTACCAATCAGCATTTTTTATCTTAGCCCTTGATTCCTAGGAAATGACAGCAAGCACATTTTTCTTAACATTGCAAATGAATTCAGTGATCTGCCTCTGCCTTTGTAAGCACAGACAATAAGTTTGCTGGGTGGAATCTGTTTCTGAGATTCCCACCACACCTGGGCCTAAATTCACTGTCCTAGGCTGACCTTGAACTCAGGAATCTGCTGCCTTTGTATCTTTCTGACATGCTGGCTCATAATGCAGCTGCTTCTGTTCTTTTGATCCATGAAGCCTGCCCCTCATATAATTCATATTGCATCCTTGTATTTTGCATAGTTGAGAAACCCTGTTTATATATTTTTGAACTCATGTTTTCAGAGTTCTTTTTCACAGCCTTAAGGGCTGTCCTGAAGGTCATAGCACTTAATTTACCATTTTTCCTAAGGATATAGACACACACACACTTGCCTCCTGGACGATTATCACTGAGTCATTAACCTTGGCAGGGAGAACGTTCCCCAATAACCTTGGCAGGGAGACTAGTTCCCGAAGGAGGAGGAACATAAAGTTGTATACTTACACACACACACACACACACACACACACACACACACACACACACACACAAGCCACATACCTAGCAACTGTCAATACTCATGGAGGCCTGTGCCCTGCTGGCTCTGCTCCAGGGGGCAGGAGCCATGTCACAGCATCATCCCTTTCATGACCATGCAGGATGCGACAGTGAACCTATAGATTTATTGGGATTGATTATAGATTTATGGGCATGAGGTTATTTATAGGAGCGTGTGTGACCCTTAAACAGCTACATCACTGTAAACTCCCACCCCATTATGGATAGTGACCACATGGAACCTGTATCATAGGGTCCCTTTTCAGTTAGCATTTTACTTCCTGTATAGTCTAGCATATCCCAAGATCATTTGCAATTGTTGGGGGAAGAGGAGACTAATGGTAGACTCCTAGGTGAGGGTTCTGGAGTTTTCCCCTCTAACTGCTTATTAGGAATTTCTATAGCTCCATTGCTATATATAGATCTAGCTGTCACTATATTCTGCTCATTAGTATCTATAAGTACTGTTCTAGTTAGCTTTCTGCTGCTGTGATAAACACCATGACTGTAACATAGAGAAGAAAGGATATGTTTGTTTTATAGTTTAATCTACTGAAAGAAAACCAAGGCAGGAACTCAAGACGAGCCTTAAGCCGAACCCCCAAAGGAATGTTGCTTATTGGCTTGCTCACTTATCTTTCTTAAACTGCCCACTCTCACCTGCTTATGGATGGCATAGCTCACAGTGAACTGAGTGTTTCTGCATCAATTAAGAATAAGAAAATGCCTCACAGACATGGCCACAGGTCAGTTTGATCTGGGCAATTCTCCATTTGGGGTGTTCCCCCTTTCCCAAGTGACTAGGTTTGTGTTAGGTTGACCTCTGAAACTAACTGACAACTACTAGGCTGTGATGTCCTGTTGTTGTTGTTGTTGTTATTATTATTATTATTATTATTATTATTATTATTATTATTATTGTATTTTGGGGGTATGTGTTAACTTGACACAAGCTGGAATCAACTGAGAGGAAGAAAGCTCAATTGAGAAAGTGCCTCCATGAGATTGATCTGTAGTAGGCAAGCCTGTGGGGCATTTTCTTGACTGGTGGTTGAGATGGCAGGGCCTAGCCTACTGTGGGTGGTGCTATCTGACTAGGTTGTCCTAGGGTGTATACAAAATAACCGAGCAGCCAGGAGGAGCAAGTGAGTAAGTAGCCTTCCTCCATGGCTGCTGCTTTAGTCAGTTCCTGCCTCCAGGTTCCTGCCCTGACTTCCCTCAGTGTGGAGGAGGGTGATCTGAGAACTGTATGCTGAAATAGACCTTTCCCTCTCCAAGTGTTGTTTTGTCATGGTGTTTTATTATAGCAAAGAAACCCTAACTATGGCATGAACCAAGTTAATCTCTACACCAAGATGGCATCATATGACAAGAGTAAAAGAACACCTTATAACACTCACTGTACATTAAGGCCAGGCTAGAGTGAAGTTTTGGGGGAGATTTAAAAAGAAAAACCAGGCGGCATCCTTAGGAGACTCTGTTCTGTGCTCACTAACAGTGTGCTCTGACTTTGTCACAGCCTCCTGTTTATGAAGTGGGAAAGGTTTCTTTTTGTTTAGACTATATTGTGGAGTATACTTGATAATGTCTTTTCTCAGATCCATGGACATTATGTACTATAAAACCTTTTGAAAGGAACAGTTGGACAAGGCTGGTATTTTTCTTGAGCAGCTTCTCCTTTTCTGCCCCATTCCCACCTTCTTCTTTAGTCTGGACTTTGCTGCAGTCCTGTGACTGCTCCTTACCATCCACTTGCCTCCATTGTGACTCCTTGGCTGCTGTGCCTCCTGGGGTAAATCTGTAAGGCTGAGATTCCTGCCTTCCAGCTCCTTATCTCACTGTATTCTCACCAGATCCCTCATGGTCTTGCTCATTTCCTTTTGTTTCTTCCCCAAAGCTATACCTGGGGTGGCACAGTACATAGATCGGGCCCTGGACTAGAAGCTAAAGTTCTCATTCTACCCCTAAGCTGCTCTGTCCACTTGGGTGCACAACTTCACTTTTGAGCATTGGATTTCAAAACTGTAAAATATGAAGCAACCAATGTTCACTTTCTAGGGCTGCTATAAGGACTGATGCAAATGCGATGTGTCCAGTTAGCCCTAGAATCAGAAAAGTAAATCTGAATATAATTACTTTTAACAAACAGATCAGAGAGGGTTCTGAAAATATGAGTGATTCCAAAAGTCAGGTCAGCCTGTCCTCTGGATCCAAAGGCCAGCACATAGGCAGTGATTGCATCAGATGCAGAAGGGATTGGCTAGTGCTTCCAGCTGTGCAGGGCTAGAAGGGCACCTGTTTCTAGCTGTAGCCATGCATTTGCACATTCTCGAGTGCGCACGCGAGTGCATAAAGCCATGGGTTGGTTGGTTGGTTGGTTGATTGGTTGGTTGGTTGGTTGGTTGATTGGTTGGTTGGTTGGTTTGTAGTGGCTTTTAGAAAACATTTCCATGTGCATCTGATCAGCATGCTCTTTTGAGAGGACCAGAGGGTATTCTCAAACTAACAGAAGACAGTGAGGTGATTTACTTGAGGGGAGCTCAGCAAATCAGCGCTGTGACAAGACTGTAGATGTTGTGTGGACAGCCTCAGTGGGCCAGTCTATCAACTCTGTGTTACTTTCCCATGGTTTGATAGGTAACCCTGGTTCTCTGGGTTTGGTTATGGCGTGGACAGTTCGGGTGGTGGTAGGGTATCCCCTTAGCTTTCTTTATGTTATGAAGTTGCTGTCTGTATAGTATTTAGCATCTTTTCTCTCTCTGGTTCTGGGGCTAGACTTCAGAGTCATAAATAGGTTAGATATGTACTTTGCTGAACTGTACCCTAATGGATTATTTGAATTTTTTTTTTTTTTTTTGGTTTTTCGAGACAGGGTTTCTCTGTGTAGCTCTGGCTGTCCTGGAACTCACTTGGTAGACCAGGCTGGCCTCGAACTCAGAAATCCGCCTGCCTCTGCCTCCCAAGTGCTGGGATTAAAGGCATGCGCCACCACGCCCGGCTCTTGAATTTTTTTATATGTTACTTTTGTTTTGATTTAAGACAAGATCTTATTCTGAGTTTCTGCTGACTTTGAAATCTTGGTAATCTTTTTGCCTCAGACTCAAAGGAAAGCGAAAGTTATATTTTAACCATAATTTTCCTGCTTGAGATTTCAGTTTGGTTACCTACTCCCTGTGTCCTGCTTGCTTGTTCCCTCCCTCCCTCCCTCCCTCTCTCCCTCCCTCCCTTTGTTATTCTTTGAGAAAATTTTTTATGTCATGAAAAACTTTGAATTTCCTTGTGGATCAGCAATAGAAGGAGTCTTGTCCTATTTTGTTTCTGTTGCTATGATAAACACCATGGCTCACAGCAGCCTGGGGAGGGGAGGGTTTATTTGGCTCACAGGTTCCCATCACAGCCTTCACTGAGGGAAGTCAGGGCAGAAAGCCAAGCAGGAGCAGAGGCAGGAACCATGGAAGAACACTTCTTACTGACTTTCTCTTCATGGAGTCGACACTATCCACAGTGGCCTGGGCAATTGTCATTAAGAAACTATCCCAAAGATATGCTCACAGACCCAGTCTGATGGAGGCAGTTCCTCAGTTGAGTATCTTTCTACTCAGTATGTGTCAGTTGACAAAAACCAATTAAATTTAGTAGAAAAAGCTCATACGCTTTCTTTTTAAAAAATTAAAATTTTTATTTATATATTTATTTATTGTGTGTATGTATATGATATGTGTGTTTATGTGGTGTGTGTGTGCAAATAGCACAAACGTGAAGATCAGAGGACCACTTTTGAGAGTCGGTTTTCTCTTTCTGATCTGGGATCGAACTTAGGTGGTCATGTTTGTACCACCGTCACTTTTACTCTGAGGCATCTCTCCAACTTCTCCCTCTGTCCCTCTGTCCCTCTGCCCCCTTGATTTTGGGTCCCAAGGTTAGAACCTAGCGCTTCACACATGCTAGGAACAGGCACCCTTCTGCATTGAATTAGATCCCTAACCTTGGTTTTTTTCCTTTTGTTTTGTGATCTATTTTCCTTTTTTGAGAAAGGACCATATAACTCAAACTGTCTTCAAACTTGCTGTGTTTTGAAGGCTGACCTTAAGGTCCTTCTTGGTCCTCTTGTTCTGCCTCTAGAGTGCTAGGATTATAGGAATGTACCACCATGCCCGATTTAGGGAATGCAAAGGATTAAATCTAGGGCCTCGAATATAGAGGGAAAATATTTTGCTAACCAACCCTCACCCCATCTTCATTTTGCATCTTGTGACAGGGTCTGGTTAAGTTGCCCAGGATGACCTCAAAGTCATCTTTGGCTCAATAAACCTTTAAACTTGAGATCTGTCTTCCTTAGCTTTCTGATTTGCTGAGATTATAGGCCTGTACTACCAGACCTCCTTCCCCTAATTTCAGGGCATGGTAAGGTGGTCAGCTAGCAGAATCGAAGGACTCTTGTAGGCAACCAGAGTTTGAGCTTGTCTGTTAGGGATTTTGAGGAGTTGGAGAGGAACACATGTTAAAGGAAAGGAAGAATCTTGGTTCCTAGATCTTGCATGCATAGATTCTCAAGGCTGTTAAGAGATTTGCTGACGATGGCTGTCCAGGTACTAAGGCCCCAGGTCTTCTCTTTGTCAGCTGGGTTGATGTTGCTATTGGTCTCTTGACAGATAGCATAATACCCTGTGGTGCAACTCAGTAGTTTCTTTTCAGTCTTCTCTGTATAAAAAGACCTGCCATTGTACGTTTCTTATTGTCAAATATGTAAACTGTTGCCTCTGAAGGTACTCTTGACTTACATTGGGTTTTGTGATAGTTTGTAGTAAAAAGAACACAGCTGTGACGATGACCTTGAACATTTACTCTAGAGCTCAAGCTTCTTTCTCAGAAGTCATACAAAGTAGGCGGTTTATGAGAGCCCTCTCCACACAGGCTCTGGTTTCCTTGGTACCTTCTGTAAGCCCCCCCAGAGCAGTCCCCTCATGAGGTGTCCCGTGGTCCACAGGTGAAAACGACTGACAGAGTCCTTAGTGGAGGTTATGAAGATGGGACTGGAGGCCTTGGTTTTGCCATTCTATGTGTGTGTTTCTAAGCATGATAGTTGCATTAAATAATTTCATTGTCTGGATTTTTTTTATATCATAGCCTACTCATGAAGGTTACTTCTCTTGTTTGGATATCTGGACACTGTTTTTGGACTATCTGACAAGTAAAATTAAAAGTCGTCTGGGAGACAAGGAAGCAGTTCTCAACAGGTAAACTTCAAAACACCGATAAACAGATAGTCATTGTTGCCAGTTATTCTTGTGCCCTGAGGGGCAGCCATGCTATTGTCAGCTCAGTAGTCCTGGGCCTCAGCTGCCCAGAGCAGCTCTCTGAGCATTTTCTTTTTTTACAAAGTAACATACATTTAAAATTTTGTATGTATGGTAATGCTTTTGTGGTTTTTTTAGGGTCCTAGTTTTAGAGATACAAGTATTTGTTGGATGAAGTGATATGACACCTGAGGTTTGGTTTACAACAGCCCACTGGAGGTGTAGAGTGCTCCGAGCGTGGGAGGCACAGGCTGACCTCCCAGAGGTGGTCAGTTCATTATGTTGTTCTCAAACTTGAGATGGGTCACATTTGATTTTTCTTTTCTTTTCCTTGTTTTGTTTTGTTTTGTTTGTTGCATTCAAGACAGGCTTTCTCTGTGTAGCTCTGACTGTTGTGGAATCATGCTGGCCTTAAACTTGCCTCTGTCTCCCAGGTGCTGAGATTAAAGGTGTCTGCCACCACCACTCAGTGTACCAGAGTTTCTTAAATTAGTAAATATTTGTCATGAAACAAATAACTAGGAACAGAGCTGGCCCGGACAGAGCACGCTGGTCCTAACACTGTGGAGCCTGAGGCAGAAGGGGCACAGTTTAGTGACTTTCTCCTTGGCAGGACAAAAGCAACGGTGGGAAGGAAGGCTGTGTCGGTTTGAGTGGGAGTAGCCCCCATAAGCTCATATGTTTGAATGTTTAGTTCCGAGTTGGTGAACTGTTTAGGAAAGATTAGGGAATGTGGCCTTGTTGGGGAAGGTGTGTCACTAGTGTGTCACTAGTGGTGGGCTTTGAGGTGTCAGAAGCCCGTGCCTGGCCCAGTGATGACATGAGCTCTCAGCCTCTGCTCCAGGGCCATGCCTGCCTGCTGGATGCTCTCTGCCATGGCCATGGCAAGCCCCAATCAAATGCTTTCTTTTAAAAATTGCCTTGGAATCTCCTCATTACGATAGAACAGTAACACAGAAAGACGAAGGTTTGGTCTGGTTCAGTGTAGGGATGTGTGTTGGGTGGGTGTCACACTTGTGCTCCTGTGCCAGGACAAATGGGTATTTTGTATCCAGAGGCAGGAAGCAGATAGAGAAAATGCTATACTAATGCTGAGTTCTCTTCCTCTTTTTTATTTAGTTTGGAACTCTGCCCCTAGCAATTATAGTGGGTTTCCCTACCTCTATTAACCCAGTTGAAAATCTTCTTCATAGCCATGCATAGAGGTTTGTCTCTTGGGTGATTCTAGGTCCTGTCAAGTTGACAGCATTAAAATTACGGTTACTTTATTACTACTACTGTTTTGGTGTGTTTTTTTTTTGTTTGTTTGTTTTGTTTTTAAGACAGTCTTACTGTATATCTCTGGCCGGTCTCAACTCATGGATCTTCCTGCCTTTGCTGTCCAGCCTTTATTACAGTTTTTCTCTGTTTGCTTTTAGACAGGGTTTCACTGTGTATCTCTGGCTGTCTTGGAGCTCACTCTGTAGACTTTGAATTCACAATGATCCCCTTGCTTCCCCTTCCTGAGGGCTGGAATTAAAGTGTGTGCCACTACCTCCAATTCTTTTTTTTTTTTTAAAGATTTATTTATTTTATATATGTGAGTACATTGGTGTTGTTTTCAGACACACACCAGAAGAGGGTATCAGATCTCATTACAGATGGTTGTGAGCCACCATGTGGTTGCTGGGAATTGAACTCAGGACCTCTGGTAGAGCAGTCAGTGCTCTTAATCTCTGAGCCATTTTTCCAGCCCCCAACTCTTATTGTTTTTAAATACAGAAAATGGGGGGTGTTTTTCTTGCTTTACAGCCAGCCAGCTCATTTCCTATCTAGTATAATGCTTGTGCCATGGGCCTGGGAGAAGAGGTGGGAAATGTGTGAGTTCAGCATACTAGCAAGTAATGGCAGGATCCACACACAGGAAAGGCAGCTTTTCTTAGCATTTTATATATTCTCCTATGTAACTGTGTTTGTTCAAGGTGGCCCATTCTGTAGTTTGTGTTTGGTTGTATTTAGGCAAGTTTGCACAGGAAGCTTTTGTTTCTGTTTGATGGCAATAGTTTCGGAGACTAAGAACTAACATTTAGAATGCTTGGCATGTTGTAAGTGGTTAGTAAATGGTGCCAGTCGGTTGTCACTGCAGTAAAGTGCCTAGAGGAAAGATTTATTTTGACTTGTGAATTCCGAGGTTTCAGTATGTAGTGGTTTGCTTCTTTTGTTTCTGGGCCCTGGTGAGGCAGAACATAGCGGTGGGGAGCAGGGGTAGAGCAAGACTGATCACATCATAGTGACCAGGGAAGGTGAGGCCCATGAACTGGTGGTGGGAAGAAGAGACCAGGGACAAGCTGCACCCTTCCTCTACCCAGCCACCACCCTTCAATACCCTATCTCTTAGTGGCATATCTTCCACGTGTACATTACTGCAGGATACTTCAAACTATAATAGTGGTAGAGGTAGTGAAGACCCTTCCCCAGAATTATGCCAAATTGAAGGAGGTAGATATTTCCTCCTGGGAAGAGAGGATATAGTAGGTCTCTAGAACTCTTTTCACTGCTAAGGTTTTCTGGATTTTTAAATTAAATACTAAAATTCCAAGTTTAAAAATTTGTTCTTTCATTTGCAAACATTCTTTGATTAGAGAATAACTTCTGAGTTGCTTTAGTGTCAGGTCAGATGAAGTCATGGCTGGAGAGTGTGTTCATGCAGCATAAACCTTACTACAGAATAGTAGGCCTAGTGAGGTTATCAACTTTTTTTTATTTTTTTTATTATTTTTGGTTTTTCGAGACAGGGTTTCTCTGTGTAGCCTCCCGAGTGCTGGGATTAAAGGCGTGTGCCACCACGCCCGGCTCGAGGTTACCAACTTTGACAGTTGCATTTTGAACATGATTCTTCAAAGAAAAGCTATTAAATCAAAATTTGTTTCTTGTCCACCAAATAGGCATGCCCTGGGATTGTACCTTACTCTCTTGTATTCAGTGATATTCTTTTATATCTTAGAGTTTTGGGGAATGAAGTGTAAAAGTGATTAACAGGAAAATAGTCTTTAAATCACAGAACAGACAGGAGGTATGGAGGATGTAACACCACAGAGGAGACTGCTAGTATTAAAAGTACAGGTTCCTGGAGAGGTTGTACCAGTAGGTGGGACAGTGATAGAGGGAGTTTAAATGCCTCTTCTGCTTCAAGGACTTCTTTTGGTCAGGTGCAAGGCTGTCACATTTCTGCCCACACAATGGATATCTTGCAGGAGGGTTAGGATTTTGGAAGTCATGCACATAAAATATGAACACGATTGAGCTGAATAGTAAACACTAATGCTTACAGTGTTGATGAAGAAAAGAAATAATGAAATGCTGCTGCCACGTGGTTGCTAATCATGGACAGCTAAAGGCCGTTACCACCTGCCATCTGATAACATAATGCTCAGGAATTCTGGCTGGCTCCTTTAAATGCTAGGAAATTTTCTCATTGATAAACTTAATTTTTCATGACTTATTTTTTTAAACACCTATTTTTATTTGTGTGTGAATGTGATTGTATGCCACGTGGGTACAGGTATCCATAGAAAAGGGTGTCAGATCCCCCCAGAAGTAGAGTTCCTGGGAGTTGTAAACCACTCTCTGTTTGTGCTAGGAGACAAATCAGGTGCTCTTCTAAGAGCAGTGCCATTCTTAACTTCTGAGCCATTTTTCTAGCCTTGTGGCTTTTTTTTTTTGTCATAACTATTTAGTTAATATGGTAATATAAATTATGGATTTATAAATTTAAAAGTCTCACCATCATTACAAGTTTCTAGTTTTAAGGTCCAGAATCTCTTTCCAATTCTAAGTCTCTTAACTGAGCGCCTATGAAATAAGTAATTTGCTCATTTTTATTCTGCATATAGGAGTGGTTTAATTTTTAAATATTCACACACACGCACACGCACACACACACACACACACCTTTAGCAAAGCAGGAAAATGAAATCCTCAAAACTGGCCTGATTTCTATTAAACAGTAGCCACCTCCTCGGACCTATTTTTCGTACTTAACACTCTACTGTAGTTAAAGGAGTGTAGTGAGAGAACAGCCCCAAGATGGTCCACGTGTGTTTGCAGAGGAAGACCACTGACCTTCACCCTGCGTCAGTCCTTATATTATACATCTCTACAACAGTATGTGAGCGCAAAAGCTTCTAAATTAAGGGTTTGAAGGTTTGGAAATCACGTCTGTCTAGTGTATCAGAGATGAGCTGTGTTACAGGAGTAGCTGATGAAGAACATTAGTGCTGGTAATTATCATACTTATTTTTACTATGAGCATGAAAATGTGATCGAATGTTGGTCATCTAATAACACAGGCATGCTTTCAGAATCACGTTTGGGACTTAAGCCAGAACTTCAAAACAGACTGATCTATGGGAAGTAGTCAGAAATTGTTTTCTTGGTGTCTCAAATGGGAAACATAGGTGTGGTTAAGTCACAAAGACAGTAGTACTCAGTTCCTGTCCTTGTGGTTTTTGAGTTTTGCATCACTTGTTACATCATTTGCATTGCATTGTGGGTACAGACTTTGAAGCACAATGCACTGAGATTTATTTGTGTTTCTAGGAGCTTGGAAATGAACATGTTGGAAACTGCATGTTTCTTGTTCAGTTAGAATGTTCAAGTTTCTGGCTAATTGCTGGTGGGACTCCAGGACACAGATAAGTGCCTGTATTAGAATTGTGGACGGAGTTGATTGTCCTGTTCCTCAGCTAGAGGTAGTGGCATAGAGAGCCCATATCTCAGGTCCCATTTGTTCCTTTGTTTTGGGAGTGGTTGTATCTTCCTCACACTGGATGAAAGCTGTGAGCCAGCCCGTGGGGCCTTGGCTTGCAGTTGGTGCTCCCTGAGAAAGTTCCTGCTGACTGTTCTCCCCTTTCTCTTGGTGCTTGTCTACGTGGCCAGGCATTTGTGTAGAAACTTGGGTTTTACAGAAAAAGGAAGAAATGAGTGTGTGAAGCAACCTAAGTTATTGTGTCATTTTCTGTGAACCCTTTTGTCACAAGAGTACTGATGGTAAGTGCTGGCTACAGAGCAGCACAGGAATTTGAGCATCATTAACTTAGACTGTTAGCCAGTTAGCTCCTTCGGGGAGTTGTTTATGCACCAGTCATTATTTCATGGAGGGAAACATCATGAGGGATTTGTATCAGTCCTTGTGGTTACTCATACGAAGGCTGTTTAGTCTCTGTGTGCTGACTCATTTCCATGCTCTTGGCTTATTTGTATTTACTTTTTAGATACTTTAACTTGGCTAGTTTTGTCTAGCTGAGTTTATGTCGACTAGGGCTTTTCTCCATTTTTACATATACACATTGTTCTAAAGGTTTTTGTGTGTATTAGTGTTGGTTGGTTTGTATGTGCACCACATTCATGTCTGGTGCCCAGAGAGACCAGAAGAGCATCATATCTTCTGGAACTGAAGTTACCGACAGTTGTTAGTTACTGTGTGAATGCTGGCAACTGAACCTGGGTCCTGTACAAGAGCAGCAAGGCCTTCTTAACTGTTGCGCTGTCTCCCCAGCCCAACATATGTACATGCAATACTATAAATTTCCCCCTAAGTACTACTTCAACTCTACCAAGAATTTACTATATACCATGTCACTTAGATTATTATCAAATTTTACTTTAAAACCTTTTTATTTAATCTCCAAATATTTGGGAGTTTTCCATATATCCTTGTTAGTGTTTTCTAGTTCAGTTTTGTGTTTTGCCTCTAGTTGTATGATTTTCAGTTCTTTAAAGTTTCTTAAGGGGCTGGAGAGATGACTTGAGAGTTAAGAATATTAACTATTCTTTCAGAGGACGTGAGTT
Organism: Mus pahari; assembly: GCF_900095145.1. Taxonomy (NCBI): domain Eukaryota; kingdom Metazoa; phylum Chordata; class Mammalia; order Rodentia; family Muridae; genus Mus; species Mus pahari. The sequence continues at coordinate 95,596,771 of NC_034590.1, read as the reverse complement.
TGCTTCCCAGCCCTCACAGTGGCTCACAACAATCTGTAACTTTAGTTGTAGGACATCTGAGCTCTGTTCTGGCCTCCGCAGGTACCAGGCATGCAGGTGGTAGACAGCATAAATGTGGGCAGAATACTCATAGGCATAAAAGGAAATTAAACATTTATGCTCAGAGGGCCCTCTCTTTCATGAGGACAGCAGTGCTACTGGTTAAGATCTAAACTCAACCCTTCTTACCTTTTTATAGATCCAGTCCCAAATAAAGTCACACTGAGGGGCAGGCAGTTCTTTTACATATGGTTGGGGTGAAGAGAGACACAGTTCAGCACTTTTCATCTGGAGAACCTCACAGAGGATTGCTTCCATAGTGTTAGTGACTGCTGACTAACGTGACATTGGCACCTGCTGATTGTCTTTCTCATGGGAAAGGCAGCTGGAGGGATTCCTTAGACAGCATGTGCAGGACTCTACCAGTGAGCATGAGCAGTGGAGAGGCGAGGCGAGGCGAGGTCCTACTGCCTTCATCACTGTTTTCTTGCTGAGAAGACACCATGATCAAAAGCAAGGTGGAGGAGAAGGCTTATTCCAGCTTATAGTTCTACATCACCGTATCATGGAGGGAAAGCATGGCAGGAGCTTATAAAGAGAAATGCTGCTTACTTACTGGCTTGCTCTCATGACTTACATAGCCTGCTTCTTATGCACCATGACCACCTGCCTGGGGTGGTACTGCCCACAGTGAGCTGACTTTCCTATGTCAATTATTAATTAATAAAATACCCATAGACTTTCCCTGAAGGTCAATTTGGTGGGAACATTTTCTCAGTTAAGGTTCTCTCTCCCAAATGACTCAAGCCTGTTAAATTGACATAAAATTAGCTAGTATACCCAAGCCAGTAGTTTCCTTTACAGTCTTTTTTGTCTACTGGGAAATGTAGCTGTCCTCAGAGCTGGCATTCACTTACTTAGGGTAGGGAGTGGTTCCAGAGAATAGGTATAGACAAGCAGCTAGGGTCTCTGACCAAGCCACAGACCTCTCTCGGCGCCCACCATACACTTTGTGTGCCTTCAGGACAGTTCCTGATAGGGTTTAATTTCTAAATATTACAGGACGTTTGCATGTGGAGTTACCAACTGACAGTGAAGTATTTGTCTCACTTAAGAGTTCTGTGTAGAGAGTCTTGGAATTTTCTTTTAGTTGGTCAGTGACAAAATGTATGTTTTCTAGTGTGAAAGGAATTTTCTTTCTGTGAGAATGTTTTGATCTGTCATGGCAATTTTTAGCAAAACACAATTTTATGTCATAGGCAAATAGTGCAGTCTTGTGGGGAGGGAGCAATTCCTGCCCATAGGTAGGAAATGAACTGTTGTACTCACCTAACTGAAATGTGACAGCCTAGGAGGACTGTTAGAAGTCTTAGAGTATCTCTGTGGCTGGTAATGCTTAGGACTCGATGGACTGTAGTTGACCTTGGTTTGATTCTTTCAAGTTCAGCTCTTGAATTGGGTAGTGAATTGGTTTAGGGTACTACCAGGAAAATGGTAACCACATTTATTTTAACCAAGAGTGTAATGTAGACATTTGGTTTAATAGGTGTTAGATGGGTAAGCAAACAATGAGGGAGGCAACACAGTTGATAACTGCAGGAAGCAGCTCAACCTATAAGCCAGGGGCCTATAACCTATAAGCTCCATGTAGCTGGTGAGGGTTCAGGTCCCAGGGAGTCCTGAGGAGGTCTTGGAAGCTGGCATTAAGGTTCCTTGAGGAGTTTCTGACCTACTGAGCATGCATGAGATAGGTGCTGTGAATGTAGAGTCATATTGGAAAGGGTGTGGGGCATAGCTGTTGCTGGGCAGCATTGCCAGAGAGCAAGCCCATGATGAAGCTCTTCACCGTTCTTGCTATTTTGCAGTCTTCCCCTGGCATCCCTGTGACAGTTAATAGGCCCAAGAGAAGCATGCTCTAGAGGGCTTCAGCCCCAGCTCACATTGCTTACAAGTGGGAGTTATGTCTTAACTACTCTTAGATGCTTCTCAGGAAAGACAGGCATTTAGCCAGCATAATCTAGTCTTGAAAATAAGTGGTTTGGGGCCCATGTGGTACCAGGTATTCTGTAACAACATGGCAACTTCTGTGGTAGGTTCTTATTATGGTAAGTAGCCAGATGTAGGGCTTGAGGCATGTCTTTGACAATTACTTTTAGATACAAACCAGAGGGTTAAGATTTCTCTAAGGCCTTTTTTACTTTTTAGTTTCTAAATGGTCTTAAAGTTAATTGAAGATTGAGTTTTGGGTTTGGCTGAAAGCCATTGGTAGTTTATGTGTAAAGAGAACATGAGATTTGAATTAGGGTACACTGGTTTCAGAAAAGCTAGCTTTGTTGATCTTGAGCAGTTTAATTGTAGTTTTCTTTTCAGGAAAATATGGGCGATATCCTTTACCTCTCATTGATATTAAAAGTGTTAATGTGGGTGTGGTGGCTCATGCCTTTAGTCCCAGCACTTGAGGCAGAGGCAGGTGAGTCTCTGAGTTCAAGGCCGGCTTAGTCTACAAGATTACACAGAGAAACCCTGTCTTGAGGCTCCCCACCTCCCACTCACCCCCCCCCCAAAAAAAAAAGTGCCACTCATTGATATTCACATACAGTATCTATATTCCTTAGGGAAATGATATTTTTTAAAAAACCGAAACAATTAAGAACATGTAGTAAAATAAAAGGGGACTTAAACTGTTGCACTAAAAAAATAGGTATTTGACACAAAGAAGGTAGTAATTGAGGAACATATGACACAAACATGGCAGATGTAAACTTTGCTTTATTGATAGTTACATATAATGGATTAATTCTGTTGTTAAGAAGCAGAGATGGGCAGGACTGATTTGGAAATCTATGATCCAATTACTAAGAAATAGTAAGCACAAGAGCTAATCACAGCCTTAACTGTAAAAGAGAGCCCGTCACAAATGACGTGTGATGTCAGTCGTAAAGCACCTGCTTCTCTCTTATATACTCATGCCAACTCAGAAAAAAGCGCCAGTGCTGTAGGTGTGGCTAAGGTGAGTATCACTCCTGTAGTCCCAGGGTCCTGGTCAAAATCTGGAGCTGAAAGCTTTCTTTCATTTGATTGATACTGAACCCTTTTCCCTAGGTACGAAGATGCCCTGGTCCTCTTGCTTACAGAAGTGTTGAATCGAATCCAGTTCAGATACAACCAGGCCCAACTAGAGGAGCTGGATGATGAGACTCTGGATGACGATGTAAGATAAGAAAGAGTGCTTCTTTCCTGCTGCTCTGGCTCATCGCATTGCTTCTGACAAATGCTGTACAGGCATTTTACCTGTATAGACTAGAAATAGAATTCTAGAGATCAGATGTCATGAGAAATGCTTTAATGAGAATGTTGTAATCCCGTCCTCTGCTCTCTACCTGCCTAGCTAGATACTGACAGGACTAGTTGAATAGGAGTTCAAATGAGAAGACTGGAATGGTAGTCTGTTAGCCAAATGCTATGAGCAGGGTTTTGGGTTTTTTTTTGTTTTGATTTTACTTTCGTTTTGTGTGGGTTTTTTTGTTGTTGTTTTGTTTTGTTTTTTTTGTCTTTATTATTATTGTTCTTGTTTTTTGTTTGTCTGCTTTGTTATTTGGATTTTCAAGACAGGGTGTCCTGTGTAACCCTGTCTTGGAACTGACTGTAGATTGTGCTAGCTTTAAACTCAAGATATCCGCTTGCCTCTGCCTCCCAAGAGCTGAGATTAAAGATGTGTGCCACCACTGCCTGGTGTAAGCTGTTATTTTTAAACTGAACCCTGAGTATATTGGTGTTGGTGTGCTCAGGAAAATATTTTTGTGGGTACAACTCTCTTGGTCCTTTCCTTGTAACTACCAACCACTTTAAAATGTCTAGCATTACTATAATGCTCAGAATCAGTGACTGGTGCCATGGTCATGGCCTTGAGAGTCAATTCTCAGAGTAAGAAAAGAGATGCTCTACACAGAGTCAGACGGCTCTGATTTGAATCTCTGCAGCTTTGGGCTCAGAGATGTTGTTTTCCGTTTTTGAGTCTGTTTCCTCGTGTCCACAATAAAAATGTACTAACTTGTGTTGACAGCTACATGAGGCTACCACAATGTGGAAAGGTGAGTTGTGTTATTGACTGAACTAAGGCCAGGGCTTCCTCACCTTTAATTGCGAAGAATCTTTAGAACAGCATGTTGAAATCCATACTGATTCTGGAGGTTTGAGATGAACCAGAGTTTGTGTTGCTGGCTGGTCCCTGGGGACACTGATGCTGCCTCTGAATCACACCTTGAATGGTGCTGTTGAGTCAGATGCATGTAAAGAAATGACTGGATAACAGTCAGTGGGATAACAGAAAAGCCAGTCAAATTTTTCACACTCTAAACTCCTGTGATTTCAGGAGGAAAAGTGAATTGCTCTATGTGAATTATTTGATTTCTGAAGAAGTAACTTGTTAGGAAATGAAGTTATATTAAGATAGTTAACTGGACCTTTTCAAAGTTCCAAATCCCTGGTTTCACTTATTTCCTGTTTTCTCAAGATTTGATATTTGAGAATAGATCTAAGGCTACAGGGTGGCTGATGATGAATAGGGTGGTTGCCTGTCTTGGAAAACTGATACCTTTGTTTCCCCCACAGCAGCAGACAGAGTGGCAGCGGTACTTACGTCAGAGCTTGGAGGTAGTGGCCAAAGTGATGGAGCTCCTTCCCACACATGCCTTCTCAACTCTGGTAACTCACCATTTGAAGGAGAAATCTAGTTGCTTCCTGACCCATAGAACACGACTTTTGTATTTACCTGTCTGTTGATTGTTTTCTTCTCCCTCTCCCTGTATCCATTCATTATGTACTTACTTTGTATTTGCATTTATTCGTGTGTGTGTGTGTGTGTGTGTGTGTGTGTGTGTGTGTGTGTGATCTATATGTGTGTGGAGGTCAGCCTCATATGATGTTCCTCAGGAATCATCTACCTTGTTTGTTTGTTTGTTTGTTTGTTTGTTTTAAGACAGTACCTCTTAGTGGCCTGTATAACTCACCAAATAAGCTATGCTGACTGTAAGCCACAGAGACCCTCTTTGCTTTGCTTTCCCAGTGCTGCGAGTATAAGAGCTATGCCACCATACACAGCTTTATATATTTAATGTGAATTCTAGAGATTGCACTCATGTCCTCTTGTTTGTGGGGCAAGCAGTTTACCTACTGAGCTATTTCCCTCGCCCTTTTTTATTTGAAGTACTGTTTAATCTTAGACATAGTATGCATTTTAGAAATGTCTTAATGTTTTTTATTAGTAGCTGGGAGGCAGTCAGGCCAACAGAAGTGTTACTTGCAGAAATTGCATTGATAAAAGACTAGTCTGTGTTGTTCTCACTATGGACAGATTGCTAAATCTCCCTGCCTGTGTATATGCTGGATTTCATTTCCTCCTTTAAGGCAGTTGAATTACTGGGTCAGCTCTGCATATAGCAGCTGAGAGCCACTAGTTGGCATTCTCTCACAGGAAGTGGCAGTTTACTATGCTAGCTGCCTTCCTTAGGCAAGTTTAAGTCTTGACTTACCCAGATGGTGAGTGTAGAAGCCTAAGAAAGAAAGGGAGCACTATGAAGTTCTGTCTTTTAAGTGAGCAAGGGAAATATACATACATAACTGGGCCTGCCTTTTCTCTCTGCCTTGCACATTAATAAGACCTATGTGATGATTTCCCCCTCCCCCCCACCCCAAGGTCAGGGACCTTCTCAGACTTGAGGAATAACCTAGCTCTTCAAGTTGCAAGTGTTGTAGAGTTGAGGCCCCTTTCTAGGACTGTAGTAGTCTTGCCCCAGAATCATTTGCTATCATTTTTAAAGCAATCAAACTGACATTGATTTCTTTATTGTTCTGGTACTAGCAAGTCTTATCTGTATGAATTGAGGAGGGAACGGAAAGGGAGCTGTGCTTAGCATCTGTAAAGGGAAGTTGTCTCCCTATAGCCACTCAATGCTTCAGGGTTAAAAATAGTATCAAAACTTGCATTTACAATTTTTGTTTTAAACTTTGTTTCTTTGTTTTCAGTTCCCAGTTCTTCAGGACAATTTAGAAGTTTATTTGGGATTACAGCAATTTGTAGTTACTTCGGGGTCAGGTAAATTGGTCTTTACTTTCAAATTTAGCTTAGCGTTAAAAAATTCGACTAATGGTTAATTATTGCCACCTCTGCTATAGTAATGTGGTTTGCCTTGTACAGCTTTTCTTTACATTTTTCAACTCCTAGACAGAAGTTTTTGAAAATTCCTGCTACAAAGAAGCTGTGGGGAAAGCTAATCAGGGCAAAAACTAAAAGCTCTGAAGTGTTCTTTTACATACCCTAAAACAGCAAGTGTGCTGGAAAGAAAATGGTTGTGGGTTTTCACCAGAGTAGTGTCTACCTCTGGCTTATGGAATGAGGCAGCCAGCTCTGGTCATTCTGGAGCTCTCCTGCTGTGAGCGGCCTCTGTGAGGCCTATAGGAGGCTCTGCCCACAGCTGGATGCCAAGACTTGTGGTGTCCTAGGTTGGAGTGGAGGGTTCACATTTGTTACTTTGCTGATGTTCTACTTTGTAGAACACTCATGTGCCAGTCACTATGTTGTTTACTGTGTCGTTCCATTTTCTCCTCTGTGAGACAGAAGTATTATTGCTAGTTAGTTATCTGTACTTTACAGAAGAGGACAATGCTTTTCAGAAATGTTGATTTACCCAGGGCTGCATAGCTGGTTTGTGCTAATAGCAAGATTAGGTATAATGAGGAGTGATGGAAAGATGCCATAAACTGACATTCATTTTTTTTGCCAGATGAAAATACCAGTAACCTCAATCTATGCTTTACACATCTTCCCCCCCACCCCCACCCCCTTTTATCCCACGATGAACTGCTCATGAGCCATTCCGTATGGGCTGACCTCACCTGTAGCTTCTTGCCAGGCCTGGTACTGAGCTTCCTCCCCGAAGAGGGTAGCTTGTCCCTGGGTGAACTGGTCATTTATGGCAGGGCCCTCGTGAGACTGCTCTTCTGCGTAGGTTTTTAATCCTGTTCTGAGATCAGCTTCCCTTCATTGAAGGACAATCTTCTGCCTCCCTGTCCTCCCTGAAGCCCATCTCCTGCTAGTTTCAGAGAACTTCTAGGTCATTATTGCAGTGCATATTTTAGTGTAAAACCTCAGGCTAGAGAAATCATTATTTCTTGCTTTAAAATGAGTTTTCTTCTCCATGATGAAGCATCCCTCCATACCGTAAGTTCAAATGAAAGCCCATGCTTCCAATTCAAAGGATTTTGAAAAATTGAAAATGGTGAAAAGTTTGTTCTCTGGTCCCCTAATGGGTTTGCTCCCTAAAGTACCCCCTGTTCCCTGATGGTTTTTTAGCTCCTTTTCATTTTTGGTTTACCCCTTTGCAGAGGCTTTAATCCTTCAGTCTGAGGTGTTGGGGAGTCAGGTGTAGTTTCCCCTTCATTTGACTCTGACTGTTTATGACACTTGAGTGATTATGATTGGTAGCAGACCCAGTAGAGTTGCTGTGAAGCTCAGGGGCGTGTCCCCTCCAGCCTCCACATTAGGCACACTTGTTAGCATATCTGCTACTGCTGAACTTCTTATCAATGCTTCCTTGGCAACAAAGCAAGGCAAACACATGCCTGTAGCTGCTGTGTGCCTCTTGACCCTGGCAGGTCAACTGTTGGTCTGTCCTGTGTGAGGACTGAGCCTCTCTCCTTGGCTGTTCTCCTCATAACTGTTTTTGTATTTGGCTTTTGCTGTTCCTTATTGAGATTTTCCCCTTAGCTCTCAGTAAGCCTTTTGATTAGTCACACACGCTTTCTTGCCCAAGAGATTGTTTCATTTACAGAATAGAAAAGCTTTGACATTTATCTTCTCTGTTACGTGAAGGTTGATTTCTGATTTGTGTATTCTCTCAGAGTGGAATACCTTAAATGCTCTTATTTATACCCGTATCCCTTCACCTCTTGGACGAGGAAGCTGCTCTTTAGCCTGCTTCCTGATAGCTTGGAATACTGGGGAGAGGACATTTTATAAGCCTCTGACCCTGTATGTAGCAGGACTTGCATCTAAAGGCTGTACCTCACAGGCATTCTGTTCTGGGCTGCTGGATAAGGCTCCTGTGAGAGATCAGTAAAAGATGCGCTTGCAGATGGCTGTAGAGTGACGGGGAGAAGATTGCCAATGACCAAACCTTGGTCAAATAAGAAAAGCATGTGTCACTATGCATAGTAGTCCCTTTCTGAGTGCTGTGTGTGCTTCTGTGGTGGGGGAGGTAGGCTTCCTAGAGGAATGGGACAGGGCTGGAGAATTTAATTTGGGATACATCCTGCTTTTGTATTTGTCTGCCTTGCAGATAGCTCAGGAAAGTTTCATCTGCAGTTTTGATTGCTGTGAATCTTTGATAGAACATGTACTAGGTTGGACTAGACAGAGTTAGTTTTATTCAGTCCAAAATGGTCAAATGTCAGCACTTTCATTTGATTCAGGCCCAAAGTGTAAAATACATACATTTGAATAAAATACTGTGTAGACAAATTTTTATTCAAGGTGCTGTGTATGTGGCTAGACAGACCAGGCATGCTTCAAGGGGATCACGTGATGGTGGTGGTGAGGAGCCTCAGTAAATTCCTCAGGGAATGAAGCTGTTCTTAGGCGGCCTGAGTGTAGGCAAAGGTGCATACACACACAGAACGAAAGACTGTTGATTCTGACTAGTAGCCATGTTGGCTGTGGGGCAGAGCCCCACACAAAGGATTTTATAGCTGTAAGGAGACAACAGATGGCAGATGTTTGATAGAGCCAACACCAGGAGAGAGGTTAGTGATAGATGGTGAAAGCCTGGAGTGGCCACAGGAGGACAGATTTGGAAAGTGCTAAGGGAGGGTTTGCAGGGGCCCAAGGCTAGCCCTTAACTATTGCTTCCCGGCTTGTCATCTCCTGTGTCTGAGAAGCAGTTTATCAGATTCCAGTCTTTCTCCAGACTGACAGTCCTTACTGCCTTCTGGTTTTGTGAGTATCTGTGAAGAGACAGAGTGACTAAATTGAGGATATTTTGTCATCTTAGCATCACATTTACTAGGTTTGGATGTTTGTTGAAAAGTAAGAAAGTTTCAGGCCTTAGAAATTTTCTAGTTCTTTGTGACCCATGATAATTACAAGCTTTAATGATGTCCTCTGGGTTGTAGGGTTTAATGTAGTTAGTCCTATAGTGAACTAGGTGATAGCATCTTCCCCATTTTAAGGCTGAAGAGACAAGCGAGGAAGGGTTGATGGTGCTCATAGTGGGAAGTGTAAGGAACTATCTACTGGACCTGAGCCCTGTGTCCTTTTTTCCCTGGTGTGCTGACCTAACACCTGGAATAGAGTGCGTAGCACACCCAGTTCACTTTTAGCAGGGTTCAATCTTCTTTCAGCTTGGGAGAGTTCATGCTGAGACAGCCATATGCAAGGGCAGCAGAGCTAGTGACTGAGCTCCCAGAGATTTCAGCAGTCGTACCGTGCTGACTCTTATTCACTGGGCTCACCCATTTGCATGTCCTTTTTCATAGGTTGGTAATGCCATAACTGTACCAGTATCAAAAGGAGTCAGAGCAGGGATGTACCAGGCTGTGTCTTTGCCCTAGGTCCCTGGAGCAGCACAGATAAAGTTGTAGGCAGAGGCTGTGCTCAGATGTCCTATTCTGTACTGGGAAGCACCTGAAGATTTTTACTGTTGGAGCATAGTTTACCCCACTTGACTTGTTTTGGAATGGTTGTTTATTACAACTAAAGCTTATTCTCTGGAAAACTGAGAGATGTTGTGTTCTAGGACACAGGCTGAACATCACAGCGGAGAACGACTGCCGGCGTTTACACTGCTCCCTGCGAGACTTGAGCTCCCTGCTGCAGGCTGTGGGCCGATTAGCTGAATACTTCACTGGGGATGTGTTTGCTGCAAGGTTCAGTGATGCTCTCACAGTTGTGGAGAGGTAGGTTGACTGAGCCATGCACCCCTCCTTCAGAGTTCAACTCTCCTTTTTATGGGAGGTTAGCATGTAGCCCTATCATGTGTCCTTTGTCCTTCTGTCATGTACAGGTTAATAGAGAGCAGACTGCCATTTGCTGTACTGAGCTTTTTTAAGTCCCTCATCAGCAAAACAGTGGGAAAGTTTCTTGTAGTTTTACTATGAGAATTAAAGGCACTTTGTGTGGTGTCAAACACAGAACAAACAGTAAACACAAGCCAAGCTGTAACTTCACTGACAACCTTGTGTGTTGCTATAAAAATGGTTTTGGACTCAGAAACTCCAGGCACAGTCAAGATCCTTCAAGGAAGCCCTACTGGGCTGAGATAGTACTTTGCAATCGGGACCTGAGTTTGATCTTCAGAACTGACATTAAACAAGCAGAAAACAAACAAATAAGCAAAAAACAATTAAAAACAAAACATAAATCCCAGGCACAGTGATGTGCACGTGTAATCCCAGCTCTGGGGAAGGAGATACAGGCCGATCCCCGACAGCCTCTCCTACTCAGTGGGCTTCCCACTGACCAAAAAAAAAGGAAGGAAGAAAAAAATAAAAAGAGGGAAAGTACTTGAGGAACAAGCACAATTTGTCCTTTTGTCCTCTACCCCAACATATCACTCATATCCATGAACTTATACATGTGCGCATACACATTCATGCACAGAGGGAGGAGAAGGGGGCAGATTTCACTAGCGAACAGTATTCCTTTCTATGGACGCAGCTGGTGTCAGAGTCCATCAGCTCCTGAGAAAGTTGTACAGTCTATAGTCCCAGCTGGAGTTTGGGTTCTAGGAGAGAAACTGAGCTATTTGCTGGGAAATACCTCATTCAGTTGCCCCTCCTAAAGATTTTGGACCCTGAAGGACAGGTGGAAGTGTTGGGAGCTTTAGGCAGGTGAGCATTAGATTCACAGCTGCGCAGGCACAGGTATAGCTTGAAGCCCGGAGCCTGATGCTTTCATTCATGGAATGGTCTCATCATTGGTAACATGCAGGGAGACAGCCCCAAGAACTGAGTTAGCTTGCATACCAAATTTCTTATTTTGTTTATGTGAGACGGGGTCCTATTATGTAGCCTGGCTTACCTGGAACTTACTATGTAGACCGCCAGGCTGGCCTCTGATTCATAGAGATTCATGTGTTTCTGCCTCCATAACCCACTCATACCAAATTTTTTTTTTAAAAAAGTACATTTTAGCTTAAAACTGAAGATAACTGAGAGTTTTAAATCCCTTAACAACAAAGTTAAAATTAACAATAGTCGTAGTGAATAATAGTAGTCTGTAGTTTATGAGTGGTCTGACCCTGGTTCATTTCACGTTGAGAGGTGTGTCTTACCTGCCATTTGCTTCTGAGTAGATGTGATAGTGGAGACTTTGTTTGGCTCATGTATTCATGAGAAGAAACTTAGGATTTTAAGAGTTGAAATTCCAGGCTTTTTTCAAACTATGGCATAGTGAATTCCAGAGTCTAATTTTCTTCTTTGTTCTGTGATAGGCCCGTTTTCACTAATGATTCAGTAAAGGTAGATTACATCTTCCTGTCTGAATTAGATAACCAGTCTTGAATATGGCTCAGTTAGCAATTTAGATCTGTATGTCCGTCTGCTTAACTAACACTGATGAGATGACATCAGAGAGCCTGAGTCATCGTAAGGCCTTATGCTTACGTACCTGTCTAAACAGCTTAGGTTTAGTGCAACCCACTTAGAAACACCTGCTATTTTGTCTGCAGTAAGACTAATGTGTGCAGTTGGTTGGTGGTGATCAATGCCTATAAACCCAGCAACTGGGAGGCAGAGGCAGGTGGATCTCTGAGTTTGAGGCCAGCCTGGTCTACAGAGTTATTTCCAGGATAGTCAAGGCTACACAGAGAGACTCTTGTCTTGAAAAACCTAGAGAGAGAGAGAGAGTGAGAGAGAGAGAGAGAGAGAGAGAGAGAGAGAGAGAGAG
>NC_034590.1:95551722-95584747 GCF_900095145.1 Mus pahari | reverse complement strand
AGAGAGAGAGAGAGAGAGAGAGAGAGAGAGAGAGAGAGAGAGAGAGAGAGAGAAGGAGAGAGAGAGAAGGAGAGAGACAGACACTAGTATATGAGAGAAGACTTTCCTATAGTTTCATGATCTGACTAGCCAGTGTGAGATTACCAGTGTTCTCTTCTAGGTCACATAAAACTTGATATTACAGTTGATAAACACATAGTAAACTACATATTTAATGTACACATGATTTAAGGAGCTAAACACCAGAAAACAGGGAGAGATGGCTTAGTTATACTGTAGAAGGCAAAGATAGGAGGATGGCTAAGACTTGCTGGCCATCAGCCTAGGTGGGTGTATCAAGAGAGTAAAGTGAAGAAAGCTAGACTAGACCACTTAGAAGCCACCGATGGCCTGTGTGCTTGTGTGGCTCACATACACAGCTGTGGGTTAGCACTTGCTGTGTGCAGTGCTGTGCAGCTCACTGATAGTTGCTTTCATCCCTCTTATAGCAGAATCTCTTTCTGAAGCTCTGGTTAACGACTTGGCTCTTCACTCTTGCGATCTTGACTCTGTGGCAGTGCCCTTCACAGTGTTCTCCAGCCCTCAATCCATTTATGGTTTCCTTTTAGAACAAAGTCGTGCATTCCATACATCTGAGAGGAACATTTTCCAGAGCACAGGCTTTCTTTCTAAAGTGCTAAGCTCTTTCAAGATGGTGACACCCCCCCCCCCCCCCGCATGCCTTGGCCTGGGACCAAGCATCGACCCCTGTAGTTACCTCCTCAGTTGAGAGGTCTGCTTGCAGGGTTGTGTGGAATTGGCCAGAACTTGTGCAGTGCTGTTGTGCTTACTCAGCTCGGAGGGCCTTGCTGCATCCTCAAGGAGCTCTGCTGTGCCTGGTGCCGCTCACCATACACAGTGGTCCATGAATAACCTGTACGCTCACTGCTCAACTTCTAGAAAGAGTTGCTCCCCGCATCTGTTTCTTACAGCGTGTTATCATCAATTTATTACCAACAATTTCTAATCTTTAGAGAAGTTGATAGAATTTTATGAGGAGAGAAGGAGGGAGACAGAGGATGGATGGATATGAGCCAGCCACCTAGATTCTAGATTCTATAGCAGATATTTTACCCTTTACTATATATTGACCCATTGTAAACATTGGAATGATTTTAAGTTTATCATGCAGATCTTTAGATAAATTAAATTGTCAAAAGAGCAGGCTTGATTCCTTAAAGTATTTTTTTTTTCTTTATAAAATAGTATATATAGCTGGGCAGAGGTCATGTGTCTAATCACAGTATTTGAGAAGCTGAGGCAGGAGGAGAAGAGGACCATCCTGGGCTACGTGGCAATACATTGCAAAAAAAAATGTGTGCACACATGCACATGGCATTAGATATTCATAATATACAACCTAGAAATTAGAAATGTAGAGAGGAAACAGTAGTCCATATTCTACCTGCCTCCTCCATCCCCTCTAGAGTAAACTGCACTGGCATGTTCTTCTTTTTCAGCCTTTCCTCTGTTGCCTGTGCACATGTGAATGTCCCTCAGTGTGTGTGTGTGTGTGTGTGTGTGTGTGTAGATCAAAGGACAACTTGTGGGAGTAGGTTCTATCCTACTATGATCAAACTCAGGTGAACAGGCTTGGTGACAGGTGCCTTTACCCACTGAGCCATCCCACTAGATGTTGTTTTTAGGCTTTTTGATAACATAAATGCTGTGGTGCTTTAGAAAATGGTTTTGTATATAACCTTACTTCACAGCTCTAGCTATTTTCTTGGAAAGAATTGGAGATCCGATTTTTTTTTTTTTTTTTGGTCTGAAAATTAGCTGTTGGGTTTTCTTTGATAGCTTGTTCATTTTGTTTGTTTTGGGCTCTGGTGCTTGATGCCCTTTTTCACCTATTCCTTTGTTAACAGGTTGGTCAAAGTTACTCTGTATGGATCTCAGATAAAACTGTACAACATTGAAACAGCTGTGCCATCAGTGTTGAAACCTGACCTCATTGATGTGTAAGTAAAGAGTAGTGATTGTGCCTTCTTGAGAGATGTTGACCCTACCTCCAGATGAACTGCAGCAACCAACAGTAGTGGCTGCCACACATAAAGGGAAAGCTCTTTATCTGACCCTAGAAAGACAGATTGTTGAGTATGGCGTGGTAAATGTAATTGGTTGAACTAAAGAGAGCAGGGATGAGGCTCTACAGGGCAGGCACTGCAGGAAACAGCAGGGAAGGGCTGTGAAATTGAGAATTGGTGAGCATTAAAGGTACCTGGGAACACCTGGGCCCTGTGTCTCTCACCCTGCACAGAGTTCACAGTCACTGACAGAGTTGGTAGATAGTGGGAAACCCCAACCATCTTACACTCAAAAGATGCACCCAACCAGGGGCAGGGGATTTATGTGCTTTTTCCTCTAATTAACTCCAGTTCTGTTACTACTTGGTAGCATCATGCAGGATTTAACCCCCATGATATCACATCTGCATCTGCTTTCCAATGCCAGCTGCTGCTCCAGGTGTGCTTCTTATGCTGCAGACTGATGGCTGGAAGTTGGGATGCCCATGTCTTCCTCTACAGATTGGTTAATTTGCTGTAGTGAGTCTCAGAACTTGGCAAGACACAGCTATGTTTATTAGAAGAGATGAGTAGAGAAAGATTTATGAGGGGTTCTCAAGAGCCTCACTGTCATTCCTGAGTAGACTCCCTCCAGGAACCTGCATGTGTTCTGTGATTGAGAGGCTCCCCAGTTCACATAATCCCCTGGGGGTTAGTGTGGAAGCTTGACTGATTGCTTAAGTCATCAGGGAATCCTTTAGTCCTTTTACCTCCTCCAGAGGCTGAGTGTGGCTAAAGTCCCAACCCACCAAGCACATGGGTGGTTCCCCTGGCAGTTTGACCTTACCCCTGGCAATCTAGGGACTTTATAGATTAATTGCCTTGCTTAACATATGCTCAGGTGTGTTGGAAAGGGTTGTTAAAAGTACCAAAGAAAGACTGACTATTCTAAAGCTATTTCTGGAACTGAGGGCAAAGACCAAGTGTTTTCAAGCAAAAGATGTTCTTATTTGAGGAAACATTGTAAGGACCATGGGAGCTATACACCAGCAATTGGTCCAAACTCAAACCTGACGTTTTCCTTTAGATTTTAAGTTTGCAAGGATAGCATGGGGCCCAGATGTTTGTGTATTAAATTAGAATCTCAGGTTACTTTGACACTTGACTTAAGATACTCATGTAGAGTATGTAGATTGGGGAAGTACATGGAAGGGTTAGCATCTGGAGACTGGAAATAAAACCGCATCCTGTTAGACTGCCCAAAAGATTTGCTCAGGTCTAGAGTAGAGACTGATAAACCATGACAACCCCCCCCCCCCACCCCACCCCACACATACACTCATCTACTCATCTCCACCCCCATTTTAAAAGTAGCCAGAAGAGGAGGATTAAGCTGCAACAGTTAAGATCTTTTTCCCTATCCTGGCTGAGGTAACAGTTAATGGAGTAGAAGAGGTACTCCAGTGAGTAAACAGAAGAAACAGACTTCTTCATAGAGACTGAAAAGAGGAAGTGAAGAATGGGCTGGGATAATAGAAATATGATGCTTAGCACCCAGCTACGTCAAGGTATCCTTTGTGTAAAGATTAAGTCAGAGGAAACTCATGTCTTTTGAAACTTCCCTCTGGGAAGCTTGACTGCCAACTCTGGTTTTGCATTTAGCAGACAGGTAAACAGCTATGTTTTAGTTTGGAGATGAGCCTTTAGCTGAGTCTGTTGGAACTGACAGTGAAGCGTGCAGTTTCAGCATGCTCTATTGGAACACAGCCATGGACATTCATTTGCATAGCAGCTGGGGCCACTTTGTACACCACAGCCACAGCTAACTAGCACTAGCTAAGAGTGTGTGGTCTGCAAAAATCTTTGGTTTTTATAGAAAAAGCGTGGCTAGACAGTGGTGTTACACACCTTTAATACCAGCATTCAGAAGACAGAGGCAGGAGAATCTCTGTGAGTTCAAGGCCAGTCTTATCTACAGAGTGAGTTCCAGGACAGCCAGGGATTCATAGTGAAACCCTGTCTTGAAAAAAACCCAACCAACCAAAAAGAAAAAAACCCAAAACAAACAGAAACGGAAAAAAACCAAAACCTTAAAAACCAAAAAGGAAAAAGAAGGAAAGAAAAAAATGTTATTTGCTTCAGCTGAAAACTAAATAGAAGAGACTTGCTTACTTTAGTCTTCTATTTAAAACGTGTTACTTTCCTCTTTGAGAACTAGAGGAATCTGTGTGGCAACTCCTGAGCAAGATGTCAGTTGGCTCCTGATCAGAGCAGCTTGCACAGGCAGGGTTGCAGGACGCTTGCTTGAGAGCCTTCCTGCCTCCTTGAGGAGCTCTCTGGTGTATGAACTACATTGACTGAAACACTTAGATTCCAGCTGCTGGCCTTGCTGGGCTTCCTAGTTAGGTTCTTAGACTATAAGTAAACGGTAGACTGGTCAGTGGATTCTGAATGTGAAAAAGATACCAGCTCCTGTTAAGACTATCTACATTTTCCTGCTTTGTGCTACTTAGTTCCTTTTTTTCTTAACAAAAAGTTACAGATTTTGAAAATCTGTAAAATATAGTTTAAAAAGAGAAAACAAACAAACAAAGAAACTGTAGAATAGAATAAAATACCTTCATTTCCCTGGAGTTAACGATTTTGGTTCTTCGGATTTTTTTTCTGTGTGTTTGCATACTTTTTGTTTGTTTTTGTTAAACAAGTTGATACATTGTA
Organism: Mus pahari; assembly: GCF_900095145.1. Taxonomy (NCBI): domain Eukaryota; kingdom Metazoa; phylum Chordata; class Mammalia; order Rodentia; family Muridae; genus Mus; species Mus pahari. The sequence goes on along the minus strand of NC_034590.1, from coordinate 95,579,984 downwards.
GATAGGGTGTTACTTCAGGTATTTCCTAGGAACGGGGTTACTTAATAGAACTATATATTACCATTATAATCACTTAAAAAGCTGCAAGCTAATATCTAATTTACACACACATAGCTGAAGGTTTGATCATGATCCAATAATAAGTCAGTCTCCTGTAATCCAGAGTAGTCCCTAGTTATATATGATTTATGAGTGAGTAGAGGTGTGTCAGAAAGAAAGAGGCAGATAGATATCATGGAACCCAGACCTTAGTTTACTGTTTAAGGAATATTCTACAGTCCAGATTTAACAAGGTTATTCTCTGTTTCAGCCTTAGGCTAAGTGTTTGTAATAAGATGGCTGCATTCTATGTCTTTTGTCTTACATCATGTCAGTAATGTAATCTTGGATCATTGTTGATGCTGTTTAATTTTGGAGTGATTTCTGTCTTCATCCTAGCTCTGTCCGTGGGCAGACTCTAGAAACTGTGGCACTTCAGCTGCCTGCCCCTCATATCTAAGACCTGCTGTTTAACATAAAATTTCTCCACGAAAAGGAACCAGAACTCCTTTGGGGAAATGTACTAAGTTTTGGGGCAGGGTACTGTTGGAGAATGCTGTAGAGTCAGTAAGTAAGGAAGTGGTTCCTGAATGTGTCTGGAGTATTAAAAAACACAGAGGAGCTGGCTTTAAGGGATTTTTTTTTCTGGTTATACTTAGTTAGAAATAAAACAAAACAGTAAAAATCCATATAGTCATATTTTTTTAAAAGATTCATCAGTTTGCATTGACAGTTGTAACAGTGATCGAAAAGGGGTCTTCATGGCACCCATCTGATGGGGAACTCTATATTTAGATCTTATCAGAATATCAACTCAGATTGTTTAGTGGTGACTGTAGAAAGGCTGGATGTAACTGTGTTGGCTAGTGTTTTGAACTAGATAGACTTCTGCCTTGCCTCTGTAAGACCTGCTTATCATCTTTGAAGAGCTGTGAGCTTTGGAATTGTATGTGTTCTGTTTTCCTGTTTCTAACTGACCTGGAACAGACTATGTAGACCATGTTGGCCTCAAACTCAGATCTGCTTGTTTCTGCCTCCAAGAACTAAGATTAAAAGATATACCCGGCATGTTTTGGGGTTTTATTTGCTTATTTGGCTATTTTCAGTGTTGTTTTTAAACAGGGTTTCACTTTGTAGTTGAGTCTGATTTGAACCTGGAGCGTTTGTTCTCATCTCTGGAGTACAGGGGTCACAAGTGTGCCACCATGCCTGGTTTTATTGTGAACTTTAAGTGTGTATTTTATAAATGTGTGATCCAGAGCAGCCTTTGCAGAAACTAAACACCTGGATGCTCTAGGTGGACAGGTACTTAGAGGGGAAGTTGAGCTTTGGAATCTTCTGTCAAAGCTATATAATACTGTTACTTATCTAGACCATAGTAAATTTTTAGTTTTTAAACTTAGCACATTCCCCTTATATTTGTTATCTTCTTAAATAAACTGTGTGCCACAGAAAGATTGAGATCTGGTAGTTATGTAGGAACTGCAATGTGTGTTCATCTCCAGACAGTGTGAGCAGGTGATTGATGTCCATGCTGTCACCATGTCTTAGAGTGCTCTGCACAGTGCATGGAGTTCTTGTCTTCTTCCCCATGGAGGTGGAGACAAGCTCATGCCACCAGACTCACCTGGCTCTCTCGGTCACTGCTTCTTTCCTTCCCGCAGGCACGCTCAGTCACTTGCGGCTCTCCAGGCCTACTCCCACTGGTTGGCGCAGTACTGCAGTGAAGCCCATCGACAGAACACACAGCAGTTTGTGACACTCATCTCTACCACAATGGACGCGATCACACCTCTCATCAGCACCAAGGTCTTAAGACAGAAAATGTTGTACTTTTTACCTAAGTCTAACCCTCTCTATAGTCCTATTTACCATAAGACTAAATGCTATCCTGACTGGGTGGTAACAACTGGATTGCTTCATGTTCTCTTAAATTTTTTTTTTTTTTTTTTTTTTTTTTTTTTGTATCACATTTATTTGTTCGTGCATGAACTCCACAGCATGCCTGTGGAAGTCAGAGAAGACCTGGGAGGAGTCGGTTCTCTTTCCTACCATGGTTGTCCTTGAGGTCAGACGTAGGTTATCAGGTTTGTGGTGGTGAGGGCCTTTCCCCTCTGAGCCATTGTGCCAGCCCTCAAGTGTATTTTCAGTTGTAGTCTACATATGCTCAGGTAGGACTTTTAGGCTTTCCTCATTGTAAAAGTACCTACTCAGTTCTGTTGACTAAAAAGTTTTGCTGCTGTTTGATCTCATTCCTTGAAACAGCATTGCTCATAGTCAAGACTGGTGACAGTCCTTTTAGACATGTCTCTGTGGTTTTATAGAGTTTGTAGATAGCTGCAGGCACTGATGTTGTTCCCTGCATGCTTTGTTCTCTCCTCAGTACACAGCAACTTGAGTATTCATAGTACCCAGTGTTGTTTCCTGACAAGAATGTGCTTTGACTCTCTCACTGATGGGAAGGTGCTCCCTTTGTCTACTCTTGGCATATGCTGGAGATCTAGAGTGGTTGTCACAAGTGACATTGCTAAGTAAATGGTATAGCTGTGTAAAATGGACAGAGCCTAGTAGTCCTCTAACCTAGTAAGATTGCTAACCTGCATGGCACATGCATTCAGGTGATCTTGCTATCCTTGCACATGCAGGCAGTGAGTTCCAATGGGAGCTGTGTTGACTTTCATAAACCTGTTGTATTCATAATGGTGATTTCTAAAAGTTCTTTTGCCCTTAAGGAGTATGTTCCATAATTTCCCTAGCTCTTGCTCCACTTTTAGGTTAATTCCATTGGGGGAAAGTGAACTGGGAATTTAGCTCAGTTAGTAGAGTGCTTTCCTCATATGTACGAAGCCTTGCATAAAAACCTGAAATCCCAACATTCAGGAAAAGAAGTAGAACCAGGTCATCTTGACTGCATAGTAAGTCCAAGGCGTCTGGACTGCATGAGATCTTGTGTTTCAATTAATAAATATTTCCAAATATATAGATTTTAAGAATATAGCTTTATTTTGTTATGTAATTTCCTTAGAATAAGTAGACTATGGTGTTAAAGGTTAGAAATATTTTGTGATTCTAGGAAATTACCATTATACATCCTTCATAAATAATTCTACAGACCTTGAGTCTTTGGTGTGGTGGTTCTCTTCAGTCTTACCCATGTTTGGTCCATACTCTAAAAAGCTTTTTTGGATGCAAGCATGGCTATTGGGGTGGGGTGGGGTGGGGTGGGGTGGGGTGGAGAGAGAGAGAGAGAGAGAGAGAGAGAGAGAGAGAGAGAGAGAGAGAGAGAGAGAGAGAGAGAGAGAGAGAGAGAGAGAGAGAGAGAGCGAGCGTGAGTGTGTGTGTGTGTGTGTGTGTGTGTGTACAGGCAAGGCTGAGACCAGTTTCTAACCACTCCTTTCCAAGAACTTTTATGGTTTAGAAATTGCCAGTGATTTGAACCAAGTTTTTTTAGGCATGTTGAGGTGACAGAAATAGGAGAGACTAGGAGACTGCTGAGATTATATGCAGAAAGGAAGGGCTGAGTGGGACCCTGGCTTCATGACTGCTGCTGTGTTTGAAGGAAAGACTTGGACAGCATACGGTGAAGCCACTGTGTAATAGAACAGATATATGCAAGTTGAGGGTTGGCTGGGAAGAAGGAAAAGAATGATGCGGACTTGAAGGCAGCAGCTAGAGGTGTGGACTAGAGGACTGTGATTTTGTTTGAGAGTCATCTTAGGAGCCGCTGCAGACACATCCTTCAGTGAATGGTATAGTTAACAGTCTAACTGCTGCCAGCTGAGGAAACTCTCCAATAGCAGTCAAACAGAAGATGAAGTAAACCAACATGTCACATATCTTCTGTTTCTAGGTCCAAGACAAGTTGCTGCTGTCTGCGTGCCACCTGCTGGTCTCATTAGCCACCACAGTGCGGCCTGTCTTTCTGATCAGCATCCCTGCAGTGCAGAAGGTGTTCAACAGCATCGTTGATGCCTCTGCCCAGCGTCTAACAGACAAGGTAGGACACATCCCAGTTAGCACTCTTGGAGCTCTGGCTGAAGATCTGGGGAAGTGGAGGCAGAAGAGGCTGATTCCGATTTTACATTCTGAGTTGAAAGCCACCTCAGCTTCACAGACTTGCTTCTGTGGGGTAGCGTTGGCACAACTTACTGGTTTCTCTGACTCATGGCCAAAATCCTGATTCAGATGGGAAAACTTCCTGTGCTCTGGTTCAGGCCAGTCTGGCTTATATTCTCACACACTTTTGTTCTGGGGTTGAGAAACTATTTAGGAGGCTCAGAGTAGTTAGGAGCAGGAAGTGGAAGAGGTGTGTGGGTTTACAGACAGGTTCTTCAGAGACCTGAATGTGAGCAAGAGAGTGTTCTTGTGAGCCTGTTCTTAGTGCTTTTTTGTGGGTCAGAGGGCAGCATCAAAGGCTATACTAGAGTCTATATCTACTGAGATGTCTCCCTCTGTGAGGCTTCGACTGCCAGATTGAGCAAGGTAAATACCAGCTAGGCTTTTGGGGGCTGACCCTGTACATTGAGACCCAGATGTGGGGTTACTTCTGTGTTTCTTTTCCTGCCTGGGTACCTTTAGGTAGAGCATGACCAGGCTGTAAGAAAGACACCTAGGATCTGAAGCCGAGTGTATCAGGTACTAAATGTGTCTCTATTGGTTACCAGCTTTCACTTCCTTTTGACCTTTGATGGATGCCTTTGGGTTCCTTCTAGGCGCAGGTGTTGGTTTGCCGTGCACTTTCTAATACCTTGCTCCTTCCGTGGCCAAATCTTCCTGAGAGTGAGCAGCAGTGGGCCCTGCGCTCGATTAACCATGCCAGCCTCATCTCTGCACTCTCCCGGGACTACCATAGCCTGAAGCCCAGTGCTACTGCCCCCCAGAGAAAGGTGCCACTTGATGACAGTAAGTACCTCCTGTGTAGACATTTGCACCTGAAGCCCTTGAAGTGAATTCCTTTGCTTCACAGAAAAGGCTCAGACCGGTAGATGCTTACCAAAGGGATTAATTCATTAGTACATCTGCTGGACATACTTCCTGAGTGCATTCCCCTATCTGCTAGCTAAGTGTTGGAAACCTAAGGAAACCCTCTGTGGACGACACCGCCTGTGTGCTGCCTCCATCTATAAGCCCTAGGGTGACTGTGAACCTATTTCAGATTCTTGTGTGAACTGTCTACTGAGTGGCCTTAACCTTTTACAAATAAAAACATTTCAGAGGTTTTAGAAGAACATGTGCCTTCATATATAATACTGAGGTGTGATTGTTTACATTAACAAGGAGAAGAAAATGAGACAATTCTAATTCAAGGAAAAAAGGATCAAGTTTCTCTGAAAAAAAGCAAATACAAAATATTTTTAAAAATAGAATACATCTTTTCACATCAGGAATAATAAAACACTATTAGATGGTGTTGCTTGTAGAATAATGCCAACAGGGATGCTCTGTGAGATCTCACAGGTGCTAATAAAGAGTGCTCTTTTTGTTAGTGTGAGTGAGGTAGGTCTAACTGCATCTCAGGCTAGCTTAGAATGCAGGTAGTCAACTTGTCATCTTTCTGGCTCACTTTTTCTTCATGGTAGCCTGCTGGAACCACTATTTTTCTTTGGGTTTTTTTGAGATGATTTTTCTTGAATTCATCACATAGACTAGATTAGCTGACCGTTCAGAGAAGACCTGTGGCAGAGACGGTGGTAGAGGTAGAAGTCTGAATGGCTAAGTCTGAGGCTCTGTACCGCTTTTCATTCATTCTCTCTCATTCGCTCTCTCTCTCTCTCTCCAGGGTTTCTCTGTGTAGCCCTGGCTGTCCTGGAACTCACTTTGTAGACCAGGCTGGCCTCGAACTCAGAAATCCGCCTGCCTCTGCCTCCCGAGTGCTGGGATTAAAGGTGTGCGCTTCTCATTGTCTCTTGCTTTCTGAGAATAAGGTCTTTAATGCTTTGGTTGTTGTATTTGTTGTTACTGCTGTTATATTATTTGAGGTAGACTCTGTACAGCTCAGACTGTCCTGGAAGTTTTGATATTCCTGCCCCTGCCTCTGAGTGCTGAGTGTACAAGCATATCCTACCTGCCTGCCTGACTTTCATGGTTTGTAATATACTATCTGTGGGTAGGCCACAGTCACACATTTACCTATGCTTTCAGTCTATTTTATGTTTTGGTAAATAGGCATTGGTCCTTAAATTTTGTCCTTGAGTGTCAGACAGATCTAATTTTTGTTGCTACACTCCATTGTTTTAGCCCCGATACCTTGCCCTTTATGTCTGGCACCCTGTCCTTCATGGGCTCTTAGCCTTATCACAGTCTCTGAGCATGCACAAGTTTGTGCTTGCTTCTTATCAGTGGTGTCAGTGCCTTTTGTTTGTTCTTGTGCCTCCCTGTGACCAGTCTTCAGTGATCTAGCCTGTGGTGAGTCATTGCCTTCCATCCATTGTCCCGTGAGGGGACATTATCTGGCCACTGTTTCAGATGAAGAAAGCAGAGCTCAGCAGTTAGTTTCACTAGAGGAACAGAGCTAACATTGCACACCTCCTCAGCATGCCTTCTTCCTGTCACACCGTCCTCTGATTGAAGCTTTAGCCCACATAGGAACCAGTGAACTCTGTGAGGTTCAAGACAGCCCAACGCATATTGGAGGTTTGATAGTGGCTCTCTAAGCTTCAGTCTGGACCAGCCTATGGAGTTCATCAAGGCTGAGCCTGCTAGGCTTGGACTGAGTCAGGCAGCCTCCACTCATGTAGGAGAATGATGACAGCTTTCTTTTCCTATGGCAGGTGCCCCGCTAAAACTTTGTCCCTGACCATCATAAGAACCTAATAAAGTTGGGTCTTTTGGGCCTGACTTGGATCCTACCCAAGGTATAAGCTGGCTCCGGACCCTCTGCTGCTCACTTCTGATGTTGGCTAGTCACTGCCACCATTCTCTGTGCAGTGTAGAGAATCATGCTGTGAACTTATATGTCAGTGTATTGCTATAGTTAAATATGTTGCCACTAATAAAAGATAAGTATGTATACATTATCAGACTATAGACCTGATAGGCCAAAGATTGATAAAGCAATTTTTCCTAAAGCCATCACTATTACATTGCATGGTAGGCTGTGCCTGTGTGGTTAGCAGGGTGGGTGCTGAAGGGAGATGAGTCAATTCTCCTGTGTTAATTGCCTGATCATTTGTTTCTTCAGTCTTCTTATCAGCTTATAGGATATTTGGTTGGCCAAGTTGGTGTTTTATGGAGAAGCAGGCGTGTGCGTGTGCGTGTGTGTGTGTGTGTGTGTGTGTGTGTGTGTGTGTGTGTGTGTGTGTATGTTTGGGAGTGTCTCCTGAAGCCTAGGCTGGCCTCAAACTCAGCTCTGCAGTTTGAACTTCTATTCCTGTCTCCTGGGTGATGGAATTGAAAGGTACACCACACCCAGTTTTTGTATGATTCTGAGTATGGAACCCAGGACCTTGTGCTTGTTAGGCAAGAACTTGAGCTACATCCCCAGCCTATCATCTATTTGATTTATTGCTAGAGGTAGATGAGGAGAAGGCATAAGTCTAAGTGTACAGATAGGAGGACAACTGGAGTCTCGAAGGTAAAAAGGAAGAGGAGAGAGATAGGACTTGGTGCCTATAGGGTCATATAATGAAAGAGATAAATTCTACTTGTTATTAAGACTTCCCTTAAGTCTTCCTGGTCTCTCCTCTGCAAGATTCTTCTCTCCCTTGTGTATGTCCCCTCTAATTATACCGTATCTCAGGCAACACATAACTGCAGCTTCATCTTGACTTACAGCCAAAGTGATTATTCACCAGACACTTAGTGTCTTGGAAGATATCGTGGAGAATATTTCTGGGGAATCCACCAAGTCTCGGCAGATCTGCTACCAGTCACTGCAGGAATCTGTTCAGGTCTCCTTGGCCCTCTTTCCAGCTTTTATCCATCAGTCAGGTAAGAATTGGCTCAGAAGCCTGCCTTTTGGATGATGGTGTTCATAAGGGCCAGGTTGCCTGCTTAGATCTATAGAGCAGCTGGCCTGGGCTGTGCTCGGTGAGGGCACACACACAGACAGAGGCAAAGCTATGCCATCTTTGGAAAGTCTGGAGAGATGAGCAGAGCCCTTGGTGTCGGCCTGGTGCCTGTCCTGTGACATGGAGTTGTTTGCAGCCTCCTGCCTAGTTTGCCTTTGTAAATTAAGGTGATTGGGTGAGAGAGTAGGCGTCATAACAGACAGGAAGGAGAGGAAAGAGGAAAGGTGGATGCTGCTTCCTTAGCACCTGGCAGATGTGCTTTTCTAAACCACTGTCAGTGCTGCTGTCACCCTAGACAGGTCTGGCTCTTCTGAAAGCATTCACAGTAGACTCGTTGGTGTTAGGCAGCGGAGCCTAGATGTACTGATTGCATCTCGTAAGCACTTTGTGTATGTAAGAACCAAAACGTCCCATGTGACTGACATTGACATTGTGACCTGGATATGGAACCACACTAACCAGAATCAATAAGTCCATTTGGTGGCCCAGGGCAGTGTGACCTGAGCACTCTGTCATTATCTACTTTTATCCACTTAACCTTGACCTACTACAGCGATGATTGGTCTTAGAGGGAAATGCCGAGGTACTCGGGTGTTGACCCAGTTGGATAATTTCTTGGATGTGAGCATAAAGTGGTTCATTTTCACCGAGAGTGCTGACCATGCTGGATGTGGGACAGTGTGCTGGGTTTCATGCTGAGACAACTCCATTTCCTACTGTGAGCAATCAGGCAGCTGTTCCCAGGACCAGAGCCTTGTTCTCAGCAGGCCCTTAATCATCTTCCACTTTCTGTCATTGGCTCTGATGGTGCTGGGGACATTTCTTCCAGTAGGAGAGATTAGAGAGAGATGACAGTGCAGATTGCAAAGGAAAACTGATGAAGCCGGAGCTGTCTTGGGTCCCTGTGCACGTGGTGTTGACTGTTGGCCTGTCTGTCCTTCATTTAGATGTGACTGATGAGATGCTCAGCTTCTTCCTCACCTTGTTCCGAGGCCTTCGAGTACAGATGGGTGTGCCTTTCACAGAGCAGATCATACAGACTTTCCTCAACATGTTTACCAGGTAACCACACACCCACTGCCCAGTGCTTCAGAGGCAAGGAACAAGTCTGCTACAAAACGCAGGACTTCCTGCTCCTCTCCCTCGCTTGCTGTAATCGTTGCTTGTCATGCTGGTTCCTAAAGAATCACTGTGAGTTATTATTCTGTGGCTTCCTCTTGCCTGCAGAGAACAGTTGGCTGAGAGCATCCTCCATGAAGGCAGCACTGGTTGCCGGGTGGTGGAGAAGTTCCTGAAGATTCTACAAGTGGTGGTTCAGGAGCCTGGCCAGGTGTTCAAGCCCTTCCTCCCCAGCATTATTGCGCTGTGCATGGAGCAAGTGTACCCCATCATTGCTGAGGTACGTAGGGAGGGAGGACCCCATGGTGCCTCCTTACTGGGAGGAAGGGGAAGTGCCTTGTGTTTTAAATCTCATTTATGAGTTCTTTCAGTACTCTTTTAGTTTTTGGGGTCCTTCCTCCCCCCAGAAATGGGTACATCATGCACATACATACACAAAAAATCAATAATAAAAATTATTTCTGGATACTTAGGGCTTTTGAATGCTCATAACTCATAGCTGGAGAGGTGGCCCAACAGTCAGTACATACTGCTCTTTCAGGGGACCTCTCTTCCTCTCCCTCCCACCCCCAAGAATGCTCTCACCTTGGTAGTCTTGTTAAGGGTTGGTTCTTATTGATAATTCAGATAGGGCTTTTAGTGACAGGCACCGACTGTAGCAAGACCAGAGTAAGTGTAGACACAGATGGGATGTTACAGCAGTAGTTGGGGAATGGGAGCTGATCTTACAGCTTTCTCTATGACCAAAGTCCAGAGCCCTGGGTTCTGAGACACACATGACTCTGCAGCTTACAGTCACAGAATTCTGCAGCAGTGTTGGGAATGATGTAGCTTGTGTGCTTGCTGGTAACTTGAACATTTGGGCTTAAGTTAGGAAATCGTGCTTCAGTGACGCCCTGCTCGCTCAGAATACTGATGCTGGCTGCAGGAAAAGGAGCCACACACGGCAGCAATTAGCACAGCATGTTGCCTCCACTGGGAGACCTTTAGGTTTCTGGGATTCCTAAGTGCTCTTCAGACTTGCTTCTCTTGAGTAACAGTGCTGCTTTTAGGGCATCTTACTGTCATTAGTCTCTCAGGTTGCATAAAGGTTAGCTAGCTCACTGTTTCCATCCCAGAAGAGGGTTGGACATAAACTGAAGATAGGACCAATCAAACTGGCTGTATTCTGAATAGAAAAATCCATATTTTCATTGTCTTTGCATGTTGTAGCCCTTCTTCCTAGTGTTTAAAGCTGAGATACTTGTTAGGAGGAGACTCCTGGTACTCATCCTAATGTCTCACGTGTAGTCCCGTCTCTCTAAGCACTCCTGGTGAACTGCCCCCTCAATAGCTCAGGGCCTTCTGCATGGGAAGTGGCAGAAGTGTGGGTGGGATATGAATACTGGCTACTGTCTGGCGCCTCTTAGGCTTCTGTGGTGGTCTCCAAGCTGCATGGAGGGAAGATGCAGTGTTGTGTGGATTTCTCTGCAGCGCCCATCCCCTGATGTCAAGGCTGAGTTGTTTGAGCTCCTCTTTCGAACTCTCCATCACAACTGGCGGTACTTCTTCAAGTCCACTGTCCTAGCTAGCGTGCAGAGGGGCATCGCTGAGGAGCAAATGGAGAATGAACCCCAGTTCAGTGCCATCATGCAGGTACGGTGGAGTGCTTACTTGTGAAGCTGTAATGTGCCCTGAGAATATGGAGGCCTTGTTCCTGGGTGCCACCTGCATTCTTGGCCCATGTCCCTTGGGTTCTTTTCGAGCATGTGGCCCCCTTCTTTGAACCTGGCCCTACAGCAAGTGTGGGGTCACACTGAACTCTGACCCTGTTAGTCTTTAAGTTAGTGTTTTGGTGCTTCAGTCTCTTCATCTGTAAAGTGGAGTTAGTACTGCTAGTTCCTAGGAGCTTTGTGAGGTAAATGAGAATGCACGCCATGTACATGGCATGGGCAGATGCGTGTGACATGCCCATTCCCTTCCTTTAACAGCATGTAAGGAGGAGCCTTTGATGGGCGTGGTGATGCATGTAGTTCCAGACCATGTGGGCTGCAGAGTGAGACACTGAGTTTCATAGTTTGGCAGTTTCTTACAATGTTACATATATGGCTGAATATATGATCTAGCAGTCTGAGGTAAATGAGAATGTATGTTTATACAGCCTGTACAGACGACGCTTGCATCTGTTTTCATGATTGCCCTAGACTGGAAACAGTCCAAATATTCACTAGCTCTGAAAGGGTGAACCCACTGGCCCAGACGGGCCATTCCTTAGAAGTAAGGAACATATCACTACAGTGGAGATGAACATATGTTGTGCTAGATGGAAAAAGACAGACCCAAAGGCTTTGCCCAGCCCAGCTTCCGTAACCCCGACTTTACGAGATAAATCCCATTACTATAGCAGCAATGACAAGATTCCTTGCACAGCCAACAGCCCTGGGGTAGAGTAGCCACTTGATAGAGGAAGGATTCCTATAGGCTGCTAGCTCCTCTTGTCTCTGATCAGTTAAATTGGATGGAGGAATTTTGTTTGTTTAGTGTTTTGTGGATTGAGGAATTATGTGTTTCAATTTTCTTTTGAGCTAGTAACTTTCATTCCTAGACATTTTACTCTAGGTAGTTTACACATATGTTCAACCCAAAGCAGAATGGAGTGATTGAGAAAGAACCTCTGAGGACTTGTAGCCTGTGAGCTACGGGCACTAAGGAGCTGGAGAGTCCCTGCAGAGATTGGCTAGGTAGGCAGGTGGGCTATTGCTGTCTGCTCAGATTGCTCAAGGATTTGGCTAGTATGGGTGTCTTAATTCAAAGATGGGTTCTTGAAAAGATTTTAGAACAGTAGTTCTCAACCTCTCTAATGCTATGACCATTTAATAGTTCCTTATGTTGTGATCTCTAAACATAAAATTATTTTTGTTGCTTCTTCATAACTATAATTTTGCTACTGTTATGAATCATAATGTAAATATCTGATATGAGACCCCCGTGGAGATTGCAACCTACAGGTTGAGAACTACTATTGTAAAGTTTCCTTTAAAAAGGTATACATGAGACTGAAATGGGTCCATGGGAAGACATGGGTGCTGAGACACAAGAGATGCAATGCAAAGGTCTGCCCTGACAGACAGAATTGAGACAGGTGACTTGCCCTAGCCTTCCAGTGAGCTGCATAGGGTTGATTCTGGCATAAGGTAGAGGCCCTGGAGGGATTGTGTCTGTGGAAGCTTAAATGCTGCTTATTAAATAGTAGTTTCATTCCTCAGGCTTTTGGACAGTCCTTTCTTCAGCCTGACATCCACCTGTTCAAACAAAATCTCTTCTACTTGGAGACTCTGAACACGAAGCAGAAACTGTACCACAAAGTAAGTCCCTCCTTTCCTGGAAGGATCCCTCCTTGAGGAGGAGTTGTGAGCCAAGTCTGAGTCCCTTGAGTCTGCGGGGAGCACTTTGGGGACCACATTAAGCCTGGGTGGCCCCAGGGACCTGAGTGAGCTGCTGCCCCATGCGCCTACTCCTCTGCTTGCAGAAGATCTTCCGGACCACCATGCTGTTCCAGTTCGTGAATGTGCTGCTCCAGGTTCTGGTTCATAAGTCTCATGACCTTCTGCAGGAGGAGATCGGCATTGCCATTTACAACATGGCTTCTGTCGACTTTGATGGCTTCTTTGCAGCCTTTCTTCCAGAGTTCCTGACTAGCTGTGATGGTGTGGATGCCAATCAGAAAAATGTTCTGGGGCGGAATTTCAAGATGGATCGGGTGAGGAGAAAAAGCCAGACTATGGGGAACACGTGTGAGCTCTTGAGCTTGCTGCCGTTTAGTGAGAGGCCCATGTTGGTCTGGGCATGGTTATCCCTAATAGTAGGTTGTCATCAGTACCTCTGTAACTTGCTGCTGGGGTTGGGTGTGGAAGGTATACTCTTTCTTTCTCAGGGACTTGGCTTCTGTAGCTCACATGTTCTCTGTCTTACTGAGGCCCCAGGTCCTGGCCTCAGCAGGCCACACACTGTCAAGACTTTTGTTCATATCTCACCCTCTCAACATGCATCTCTTAATGGTCTAGAAGATACCAAGCTTCCCTTCTGTGCTTTCAGGCTAAAAGATTGGTCCAACTTTGGGTTCCCGAGGTGGCCCTGTAGCTTGGCTGCCCTGGACTTTCTGTAGCTCTTCACAGCCCAGCACTGGCACAGCTCAACTTGGTTAAAAGAGTCTCATAACATCGACCCTCTGTGCATGAACACTGATCCCCCCAGGGTGAAGTCACTTGGGCTGCACTTGGGAGTCATCGATGCCCCATGCTTCAGACTGTGTATCTGCTCTCTTTTTGTGTTATGTGGCCATAGCTCTTCCTGCTCTGTGTGTATTGGGCCTTCTTTTGAACAAGTTCTTTGAAAAGCTTTTTTTTTTTTTTTTTTTGGACAAGCACTGCTCCCTTTGTCCCTTTCCGTGGGAGCAGAGAATGTGCTTACTCCTGGATCTCCTGGTGTTCTTTACTTCTATGCTGGAGCACTGTTCTAAGCACAGGTTTCTGGCCTCCCTCCACCCTCATTTGGCATGTGTTCTTTGTGCCTTAGAATTGTCTTTTCTTTGGGAGTCTGTCTTGATCTCTCTTTTCAGCCACTTGCGTTATTTTTTTTCTTGGTTTCCTTGAGACCAGCTCCTAATATCTCATGGTTGTTTTGCAGTGCCGTCAGTATTGGTCAACGTCTTGGTTAATACATTGGGTTCTAAATCTGGTCACTCCTAGGATGCATATTGAAAATGGAGAGGCGTGCTTGGCTCCACCGAGGGAGTTCTGGTTTGGTGTTTGGGAGCTGCTGACTGAAAACATGCTGCTTGGTCAGTTTTTGGCTTGGTTTGGTTTGATTATTCTGAGATGAGGTCACTTTGTAGCCTTTGCTGAACTTGGTTTGTGATCTTTCTTCCTCTGCCTCTTATATGCAAGTGCTACCCACCCTTTTTCTGCCCCCTCCTCCTCTCTACATAGACCAGGTTGGCCTCAAGTTTGTAGAGATTCTTCTGCCTCTGCCTCCCAAGTGCTAGGATTAAAGGTGACCAACCAGACCCTGTGCTATTCTTCAGGATGGACAGGATCACTTCCCCTGAGGTTGGGCATTGATTCACCTGCTTCCATGCATGCTTTGTGGAGACAGGCTGTGGGGTGCATTTTTGGGTCACACTGTTCCTGGTACTTCCTGCTCTTGCAACCACTTTCTAAAGAGCAACTCTTCTCTCCATTTTGTAGATGGCTCAGGCTTAGAAGGGCTCCAGGTAGTGGGACAGGATCCCAGCTGAGTATTCTGGCCAGAGAGCATGCGCCGTGATCCATCTGAGGGCACTTTGAAAGTTCAGCACAGGTGCTGACCAGGCCAGCTAAGGCGAGGCAGGCAGTGTCTGGCGATGGAGACAGGTTTGAGCTGAGTTCCAGAAGAAGAAGGTGGGAGATGCAGAAGTAGTGTCAGCTGTTTGATGTGGCTGAGTATTGCACAGGGATCACCTTGGTAGCCAAGGCAGATGTCAGTTATGTCTGTGACAGTGTATGCATAATGTCGACACTCTTCACATCTGGACCTGCACAGCAGGTGCTCCAATGTTTCACACTAAGCAGTGTGGGAAACAGTGGAGCAATTTCAACATCTGGGTGCTTTCCCAGTTGCTGCTGCTCCCAGCAGGGCAGCTCTGTAGCTAGGCAGTGTGTTCTTCAGCTCAGATGCCATGTGACTTGTAGGGATTTGTGGAACTCAGGAGGAAGGTCTCAGATGTGAGCCATCAAAGGCTGACCTCTGGGAAGGGGAAAAGCAGCCAGGCTAGTGATGGAGCTCTTCCCTTCCTTCCTGTCTAACCTGTAAGATCCTGAGTTACAGGCTGTGTGATAGTTCTGAATTGGCTTTCATCAGGGCCTGGCCCATGGAGCCCTGAAAAGAACTTTTACATGTGCCCCTGACCCAAGCATTGCCTTGCTTGGGCTTGGAATCGTATTAAATGTTTGCATAGAGCCAAGAGCATAGGTGTGGGGCAGCTCACGAGTTTGGCAGATGGGTAGCCTAGGGTCTGGTGGACCTTCAAGAGCCAGGCTTCAGCTCTCCCCTGCCTTTCAGGACCTACCCTCGTTCACCCAGAACGTGCACAGGCTGGTAAACGATCTCCGTTACTACCGACTCTGCAATGACAGCCTGCCCCCTGGCACCGTGAAGCTCTAGGAGTGCCTGCTTGCCTTCCTGACTGCTCACTGCCCCAGGGATGTGCCTGCTGCCGCCACCACCTACACCACCTGCACCTGTGCCACGGAAGTCTGTGACAAGCCTTGACCACTCTCTGGATTGGCGTGCCCCGAGCAAGTGGCCTGCTTCTGCCCTCTCCTGCTGCCTCCAGCACAGCAGGTTTTGGAGTCCATTTGACACTGATAAGAGTTTCCACACATTTGGAGCAGGCAGAGGGTCCTGTGGCCAGATGCCAGGGAGGTACTCAGAGACCCCACAGCGTGGTTCATGCAGATCATGTGTATCAGTCTTGAGTCAAAATGGCCAAGGACCGCTGACAACAGTGCCACCTTCTCACCATTCCACCTCCCCCAACTCCTGGCCCAGCCAGCCCAGGAGAAATTCGACATTGGAACTGTTTCTGTCGAGCCTCCTGTCCCTCCAATGGCCTTGAAGTCTCTGCTCTTTGTCAGAGATTCACGAAGACTTTTTTTTGTTCTTGTTTTCTCATCATTCCATTGTGATACTAAGGAGCTTAATGACTAAATAAAATGCTTAAGTTGTTGTTATATAAACACTAGTTATGGGGCATCTTTGTACCTGAGCCTCCTTAAGACTGGTCACCACAGAGCCAGCAGGGCAACTCTGTGTGATGCCCGTGTTGTCTTGGGAGAGTAGTGAGAGGAGGCCCAAATGCTGTGGACATGCCACATTTCCCTCACACTACCTAAAGAATCATATTCAAGGCTCGGGGAGCTGCTCTCTTTGACAGTGGCCCCGAGCTGAGATGTGTGGGACTCTGGGACATGGGTCACCAGTGACTAGCCTTAGGGAAGGAGTGGACACGGGCACCCAGGCAGTAGGTGGGTATCAAGGACCAGGGCCAGACTCATCTAAGTGGAGCAGACCTCAGAGGGTTGGACAGGCAGGGGGTGACAGAGCCTCAAGGCTGAAAGCACTGTGAAGCTGAGCGGAGATAATGTCAGTGGCCAGGTAGCTTTGGTGGGGTCATAAGTGAGTCTTGTCACTCCCAACCCCTTAGTAAGTAGACATTCTCTAGGACAGCATTCTGTGTTGGGGCCTGTTACCTTTGCCACATGAGACAACCCCTAGCTGGTTCCCTGTCATCTAGAATGGGTAGTGAGTCCTACCAGCATCCTTTCCCTCTGGAGCAGTGTGGGTGGGGCTAGGTAGGTTGTGACAGGCAGGGTAGTGTGCTGTGCATTGAGCATGTTTGGGAGTGTGCTTTAGCTACTGAGTCTGGTCTGACAGTCTCAAGTTGCTCTGCTCTGTTCTCCTCTCTCATCTGTCCCCTGTGTCAGTGGGGCTGGGGTATTCACATAAACAGCAGAAGTTGAAGATGAGAGCAAGTGTGGAGCAAGGGCCGCAAACTGTTGTGTGGGTGAAGATTTCTCAGACTTTTCCACATGGTGCGTTCCCCACAGGAAGCGGCTGCGGAGCCTCCTGACTAACCCTCAGTATAATGAAGTATCCTTGGTGCGGTGGCCTCACCTTTCTGAGCTCCTCAGGGAGGGTGCTCAAGTGCCTCTCTTCCCTGACTGAAGCAGCGCCTGCTCAAGGGCTCTTCCTTTCTTCCTGTCTCTCTCTCAGCACTTGGAACTACCTTTAAAAGGCCTTGTTAATTAATTGACTGAGGCCTTTGGAATTGGGGAGTTATTGATGGATCTAGGAAAGCTAGCTCCAGAATCCACTGCGGGCGCCCATGGGATGGGGGTTTAGGAAGAGTGGGAACTCTAAAGTCAGTGATTTAAATGACTCACTCAGGAGTGCAGGTCATCCCTGGAGTGGAGTGTAGGTCCTCCCTGGGCAGGCATTTTGGAAATTGGTAAGTTTTGTTTTAAAAAAAATAAGCCTCATCCAGGCGGTGGTGGCGCATGCCTTTAATCCCAGCACTTGGGAGGCAGAGGCAGGCGGATTTCTGAGTTTGAGGACAGCCAGGGCTACACAGAGAAACCCTGTCTCGTAAAAAACAAAAATCCAAAACAAAAAAATAGGCCTCATTTTTATTTTTTTATTTATTTATTTCTCCTGTCTTCGGTATGAAAATAATATGTTTGTAGATGAAGGAGAATGGAAATGAGCTTCAAGTCTTTAGCTTTGACCTTTGGTCCTCCTGCCTCAGCCTCCAAGTGCTGGGGTTACAGGTGTGGACCACCATTCCTGCTCTCCAGTGGCCCTTGACACAGTGCACCACCAAGCATTCTCTTCTGGTCCCAGAGGAGAAGGAAAGAAATTAAAACTTTAACTTAACAACCCTTCCCTCAGGTACCCTTCAGCTGGAGGATCTGGTCTCCAACCCACTGGCTGGCTGCCACTCTCTAGCTGTCCTCCGGTAGAGGCCAGAGCTGGATACTGTTGTTATCCTTGGAACTTGGGGTGGCAGAGTTCCCGTGTTGCAAGGCTATAGCCCGCCCACACCGCTTCCCCTGCTTCAGTCCTTGTGCACTGTGATGGGGTTGAGGCCTGATCGCTGGGTGACCTTGCTTCCATCCTCTGAAGGACGAGTGACTCAACCCGTGAAGCAAGCTATGCTCATCTCAGCATCAGTCTCCCCACAGGTTCCAAACCCCTTACCCGGGATACCAGGCCCAGGGGTCTGCCTCTTGTAGATGCTAACTTCTGAGGAGTCCCTGCCTGTGGATCTGAGAGCTTACAGAAGAGGAAACAGAAGCTTGGGAAGGGGAGTGATGTGCCCACGGCCACACAGACAGTCACTAGCTAAGCTTGAGTCATTCTGGACCCTCAGCCTTGCTGTGACAGCACTGGTTCGTTTCCTCAGGGAACCAGGGAAGCCAGGACCCTTCTCGGACCCGGGGCCTGAGATGTTCATTCGCTGTCTCCAGTCATTTACAGATGTCATCCTTGGTGATTGAGAAGGCTGGGGTGTGCTGAGAGGTGATGACTACTCTGTCCTTTCCTGTCTTAGCTGGAGTACCACTGGCTAATGACTATACAGGGTTACCCTGGCAACACTGCAGGGATTCTAGGGCTAGTCCTGGCTGAAGTAAGCACAGGAAGCAGAGGCCCTTTGGGTTCCAGTTTGGCCACACTTGGTTTCATCCTGATCTTACTGGGCCACATCCTCTCCAGTCATGGAGCTGGTGTGCACATGCTGATGCTGCTTCCTGCTTCCCACTTCCCGCTGCTTGGCAGCTACTCCTGCTGAAGAATGGTTTGCAGGTGGCCCAGGCAGACTGTCGTTAGGAGAGGACTTGGCACAGTGTAGGGCCCCTGGGCCTCTTCTGCAGTTGAGCTGGGTTTCCCTTTTGAAATCAGCTGTGGGCATCTGACCTTGCATTTCCTGAGACTCTGACCAGTATTAGATCAAGAATGAGGTAGTCATGGGCAGAGGTAAGACGAAGCCCCTTGCCTCAGGAGGGAATGATCACAGGAAGTACCCTACCATTGAGCCACATCCCCAACACAGACTTAATAAGATACAGTAGGCAGCCACACTGTGACGTGCTCACTAATGGCCGCATGAAGATGTCTAGGTCCCCGGGGTTCCTCAGCTGGAGCTCTGCACAAGCAAGGTGGGTCCCAGCATGGGGAGCAGGCACAGCTTCTTGGGACCATGATCTCTCTCTCTCTCCCAGTTCCAGGTCCCTGCCTCTGGGGATGCTGAGGCACGTGGAAACTTAAGAGACACACACAGGAGGCCTGATCACAAGTCAGCCTCCAGCAGATATGGGTTCAAGTGTAGACCCGGTAGTTTCCCAGGCCCTCAGCTCTGGGGACCATGGCACCAGTGTTCCACTCCATCCAGAGTCATTCCAAGCACAAGTGGTAACTACCCAGCTGTGCCACTGTTGTAAGCACAACCGCAGCCTTCAGGCAAGTCACATAGGCCCAGTTCTCAGACGTACAGTGGAACCAGGACAGCACCTCTGAATGAGGTGGCAGGTATGTTTGCTGGCTGCCACCGTTGCTCATTCCTGTAAACTGTAGCTGGCTTTGCTACAAGCTCAGGGGTATATAACCCACAGCCAGTGATCCTGCATCAGTCAAGGTGACCACAAGATTCAGGAGACACTTGATCTTTTTATTGTTGTCTTAATGTGGTGGTAGTGTTTTGCTTTTTTGAGTTGGGGTTTGAGATATCCTAAACTGTCTTCAAACTGTGTAGTCAAGGATGACTTTGAACTTCTGCTTCTCCAGCCTATACCTTCCGATTGCTGGGATTGTGAGTGTGCACCAACACACCTCACACCTGGTTTATTCACTGCTAGGAATTGAACCCAGTGCTGTATGCATGCGAGGCAAGCACTTTACCAACTGAGCCGTACTCTCAGCGGATTCTTGGCCTAGAAAAGGCTGGAGTTGGCTTGAGTGAGGTGTTTGACCTTGAGACAGGTCACAGGAGAGAGGCCTGCCTCAGGCTTGACTCCGGGACTTATCTCTTGCCTTCCCCTAAGTCCCTCATACATCCACCAACTTAACACTTTGGAGAAGATAGTTTCCGTTCAGAGGAAGTGACTCAGAGACCACTGGCTAGAGGCTTACACAGCCCCACAGCTGAATGCAGCTGACCTGACAGCTAGGCTTCAAAGGAGAACTGGTCAACTGAGGCTGTGGGATGAGTGGATATGGAAACTGATGGCCTTAGTGGCCCAGGTCCAGGAGGCCTGGCAAGGGAGCACCATTGAGCACTACTGAGTGACTGCACCAAGGTGTGAACACGAATCACCCTCACTTCTTAAACATTCAGAGACAAGGAGTTGCGGGTGTAGATCAGTGATGGAGGATGTGCGCTTGACCTCCAGCATCCCAGAGAAAGCAAAGCAAAGCTACAGATTTGCGGTTCCCATGTGGGGAGGTCAGCAGCAGTGCCACCCATCTGCCCATCATGCCATTCTCCACAGGAAACAAGAGCACGTGGCTGTTGCTAGTGCTGCATGTTGGTGCCCACAACTGGCACACACACATGCGCACACACACACACACACACACACACACACACACACACACACACACACACAGTCTTCTCTGTGCCATGAGAGAGGGCTTGAAGTAGAGATGCAGTGTGCATGTCACCAGCCTCTGAGGACACTGCCTGGACTTCTCTCAGGACGAGACATCAGAAGGTCATCCACGCTTGTGAACAGGATGTTAGGTTCCCTTGCTGTGGCAGCTGCCTTACCCTCATCTGATGTGAACAATTCAAGGCTGTTTCAGAGGGCCAGTCCCTTGTCACTTGGCTCTGTGTGACTTGAGGATGTGATGACAATAGGATCACAGCATTCACCTCATTACCAACAGGAAGCAGAGCACAGGATAGGAAATGGCCAGGGACACTGTACTCCCAAAGACCTCCCCGGTGATATGCTGCCTCCAGCTCTGCTCTACCGGCTCCACTTTCAGAAATACCCAGGATTGTGCCTGATGCTGTGTAAGGACCAAGCACATTTGTAACAGGTCCCCGTGAACTGGTCCTCGTTGCATAATGTACTTCAGAAGGTACTTGTTTTATAATACTCCAGGAAAGGGTCTGGAGTGATGGTTTAACCATTGAAAGCACTGACTGCCCTTCCAGAGGAGTCAGGTTTGATTCTCAGCATTCATAGGGTGGCTCACAACTGTCTGTAACTCCAGCTTAGGGGATTTGCTGAAGTACTACGATGTAGCAGCTCCCTAGCCAATGAGAGCTAGACAGTGGCCACTCCATTTCTCTCCTTGCCCACCCACAGCCCTCATACCCATGTTTTCACTTGGGCTTTGACATTTGCTGTCCCCTCCTTTCCAGGCCACCGGCGGCTCACCTCCATGCTGTCCCTCTTCCTTAAGATCTGAGTGCAGGATGACACAGACAGCCCCTGTGCCTCAACATGCACAGCTTTGGGCTTAATCTGACCAGGGCAATGGAGAGTCAAGAGGTAACAGATGATACACACAAAAGCTGGGATCAGATGAAGCCGCACTAGCAGCTGCCTGGAAACTCAGTGGGGTTAACTACTCTCGGTTGGGAGTCTCTGTAGTGGGACGGTCACCCTGGAGGAGGAAACTGCCTTCAGAGAAGCTGTGGTGGGCATCTTCCCTTCTGCACACCGCCAGCATCCCATATTTGGATCAAGAGAAGGCCTACCATTCTCAGAGGTTTGAGGGATCCTCAGCGTGGCTATGTTCATGTATCATTACACACAAAGGAGAGGCCCATTTGGCTCATGGTTCAATTTCAGTCCCTGCTTACTTGCCTTGGTCTGGGGCAGCACAGACTCTTGTGGCAGAAGCATGTGGCAGTGGCGGCTGGTTTACCTCCTGTTGGCTGGGAAGTGCAAAGATAAGCAGGAAGAGATTGAGGTTCCCAACGTCCCCTCCAGGACATGCATATCCTGACATGATTTCCTCTGGTAGGTATCATTCCCTGGTGGCACCACAGGCTAGGGGCCAACTCTTAATACTTCTGGAAAACATTTAAGAGCCAAAGGGAACCAACTCTTCAACACAGGAAGCTCTTGCAGGGTTACATTGAAGGCTAGCTCCCTCCTGCAAATAGGTCTCTCTCCCAGAATCCATATTTGATCTTGTTTAAAAGGAGTCTGGAAATGCAGGCATCCTGGATCATGCAGTTTGCTTCCAGTCTAATGACAGGTGTCTCCCCAGAGTCACATGGGGCTGGGGATGAAACTCAGTTGGTAGAGCATCTGCATGGTTAGGACCAAGACCTGGGTTAAAAAGACTCTCTAGCTGAGGCCTTATGGGACAGATGCTTCTGTCACCTGAGGTCAGAGCCCAGGTTGGAGGCTGAGGGGTCACCAGAGAGGCCAATTGTAGGTCTCTAGTGCTGGTGAGTGTGGGCCAGAGCTATAGAGAAGGTGTTAGCATGATAGGTAATAGTGGCTGTGGCCACTTCCTGCAGAGAACTGCATGTGTGACGTTATAGGCTCAGTGAGGGTACATCCTGGGGTAAGGAGTTGCAGTGTGAGGGGACTCCAGAGCACACTGGGGTGAATTTAACATGGGGATGGGGGTGGTAGTGGTGGTAAGGGTCCAAGGATATGCGACATGGCCAGGAATAGAAATGAGCAGAATATATCTGGGGTGAGACAGTAGGATGTGGTGGGGACTGTGGTGCCAAGAAACAAACAAATCCACAGCATTCATTCATCAGCTGTTACATGTGGCCCCATCAGCCCGTGTGGTAGATATGGCTGAGCTGTCAGCAAGAAGGACTGGCTAGCTGGGTAGTGGTGGCACATGCCTTTAATCCCAGCACTTGGGAGGCAGAGGCAGGTGGATTTGTGAGTTTGAGGTCAGCCTGGTCTACAGAGTGAGTTCCAGGACAGCCAGGGCTACACAGAGAAACCCTGTCTTGAAAAACAAAAACAAAAAAAGAAGGACTGTCTGTGGTGGGCTCAAGTTACAGGGACAGGAAGGTGGCATTCCTGGAGGGACATACAGCTATGTGGGCCCTTCTTCTTGGCCAATAATCAGCTGGCTGGGGACACTCCCGTATCTGACACAAACACTGTCACCCATGCTTGCCTTGGAGGCATCTTGTTGTGGAGAGACCTTGTATAAAAAGGTGTGGCTACCACCTGCCTGTGTCCTCAGCACTGGGAGGCCCAGGGACTGGGCCTGTCAGGTAAAGCAACCTTGCAGATCCTATCGTTTAGCCAGCCCGTGCTGAGGGATTCGCTCTTAATGAATCTGCCTTGTTCTTTCTGGTGCTGACAAACTCTCTTCATAAAACTTTCATGGCTCAATTTAGCACTGGGGAATGGACTCTCACTTCCCTGCTCCATGCCATGCGTGGTCTAGTCCCCAAAACTCACCCTGGCTCTTGGAGTGAGTGAGCCCCAGCACAGTGACTCCCCTACTGGCCGGCGGGGAGCTGGCTGAGACCTTTCTTGGTCTTCTCAGACACTGGTTCTTAGTAAAGGTGAGTGGGGGCTCACCTGGAGCATGGAGTCACAGCTGCCCAAGTACCACTGGCCCTGTAGACCGACTAAGCTGCCCAAGTACCACTGGCCCTGTAGACCCACTAAGCTGCCCAAGTACTGAAGGGAAATGAAATTTAAAGTGAAATTTAAGGCCTGGGATTCATGCAACTAATGTCCAGGGAAATAGTGGTTTGTAAGCTTGGAAGCCTGAGACGGAGAGCACAGTGAGACAAGTCTGGGCATGCCCAGGCAGGCCATTGTTGGAACATTCCTGGGACTGAACCAAATGTTCCGCTGACCCGCCCCTCAGGTCTCCTAGCATTCCTGCCTTTGCACGTACCATCCTGCAAATGTGTACGTTTAAATGAGCCAATCACGGGTAACCGCACCAATTCTTGCTAGCCCCTCCCTCTCCCCCTATAAAACCACCTAGCTTTCAGGCGTGAGGTACGTGCTGGCCCGGAGCTCCGCCATTAAACTACCTCATGCTTTTACAATAAGAAGGCCTCTCGTGTTTTCTGGGAAATCCTGACTCCCGTGACTTCGGGGGTCCCCGAAAATGGGGGTCCTACAGTACCACTGGCCCTGTAGACCCACTAAGCCACCAGAGGGCTGCGGCCCGTGACTGAACCATGTGAGAGAAGGGGTATCCAGCCTGCCCGAAGACTCATGGGAAATTCTTTTTGAAGTTTGTCATGCAGCTCCTGTCATAGCCCTCCCTCTCTCCGTCTTGGCCATGACATTTAGGGGCAACTGGTCCCATACACTGTTCAGGGGTGGTGTCCTCCTCACTGCTCTATTGCTGTGAGGAGACACAGGTACCAGGTAACTTATAAAAGAAAACAGTTAATTGGGGGTTTGACTACACTTTTAAAGGGTTAATCTGGGACTGTCATGGTGGGGAGCTTGGCAGCTGGGAGGCAGACGTGTTGCTGAGCCCTTGCCTCAGCCTGTTCCTTGATATGATTGTCCTGTTGTGCATCAAGCAGCTGTTGTGGGTGCCCTTACACTGTCCCCGTGTTTCAGGACTTCTCTCGGTTTATTGAAACCCTCCTCGAATGAAGTTCTTCCCTTTTCTGTTCAAAAAAATCCAACAGAGGCAGGATGAGGCTGACTGCTCATACAGCTCCTGGGGGGGGGGTATTCCAGAAGGATATGTGGTGGTTCTTATTGTTTGTCCGTGTGACAGGCCTGTGGGGGAGTTTCTAGACTGGGTTAACAAGTGGGAAGACCCATCAAGCAGTAGATAGCGCTGTTCTATGGGCTGGAATCCCAGACTGAAGAAAAAGGATCGAGCTAGCAGAAGAAGCTGCCTGTGTCTCTCACCCATCACCACCGTGGGTGCAAGGTGACCATCTGCCACCCTCCTGCCACCATGACTTCAGGGATGAGTGCAAAACCCTTAGTCGCTTTTGTCACAACAACCAGAAAAGTAGTTAATACAAATGGCCACCATGTTAAGACAGATGGTCACCATGTCAAGGCCACCGTGTCAAGGCCACCATGTCAAGGTTTGCTAGGCCACTGAGATAAGAGCCCAGGGCTGAAGCCTGGTTCTGCTTTTGCCCTTGAGTGTGAATCTCAGCCTCAGTTTCCCCTACAATAGGGAAATACAGAAGCCGCTGCCCTACAGAGCTGTTGGGACTCACATAGTTGAGGAGAACAGACACTCAAAAGCTGTCCTCTAGGGGCTGGAGGGATGGCTCAGTGGTTAAGAGCACTGACTGCTCTTCCAGAGGTCCTGAGTTCAATTCCCAGCAACCACATGGTGGCTCACAACCATCTGTAATGGGTCTGATGCCCTCTTCTGGTGTGTCTGAAACAGCTACAGTGTTTTCATATACATAAAATAGGTAAACAATTCTTAAAATAAAAGCTGTTCTCAGACTCTGTAGGCCCACTGTGGCACATGCATGCCCCCACACATATGATAAACAAATATAATATTAACAGAGCATGTGCAATTGAAGTGCTATTAGTATAAAGGTCACTGGGGGAAAATGAACTTTTTTTTTTTAAAGAATTATTTATTTATTTTATGTATATAAGTACATTGTAGCTGTATTCAGACACACCAGAAGAGGGCATCTGATCACTTTACAGATGGTTGAGAGCCACCATGTGGTTGCTGGGAATTGAACTCAGGCCCTCTGGAAGAACAGTCAGTATTCCTAACCACTGAGCCATCTCGCCAGCCCGAAAATGAACCTTTTAAATGAATTGCTGTATAGTCTCTTCTTTGCACATTTTGGGCTTTTCCATATGCTTCCTGTGGTGTTCATGGCATGTAACATGGCATGTAACATGGAGATGCTGCCAAAACTGTAGCTCTCTGGAGGTGTTGGAGGCCTCTGGTCTTTCCCATTTGAATGGCTCCAGATCCCAATCCCTGGCAATTTTTAGTTTTTTTTGGAAGTGGATGAGCAAGGCTGGAAGTTCTGCTCTGGACCTCTAGGAGGCAGCAGAGGGAAGCAAACTAGAGCCTTGGGGAGGGTGCGGTGTGGAGGGGGTGGGGTGGGGTAGTGCGTGGAAACCAGCCCAGAAAGAAAGGGCTGTTCTGGAAGCACTGCAAACTGTCTTTCTCGCCAGTGATCCCAAGTTTCCCTCCTAATGACTAAGGTAAAACAAACCACTACAAAGACTGAGAAAATGTGGAGCCGAGCCAGCCATCCCCAGGCTTATTTTGAGTGGTGATATGTTTTAAGCTGAACCTCCTCGGAAGGCATCGCAGATGTCGGCTATGAAGGTCAGAGGAACCCAGGGTGGTCCTGGACTCTGACCCTTTCTTTACTCCTCCCCGAACCTCTTCTTCCCAGTTGATGTTCGGGTATGCAAGGAACTTGAGGAGAACCCCATAAAGCTTCATTTATAATCCTTTGGATGATGTGCCTAACGTATACAGTTGGTGCTAATCAGCACCCCTCTCTTCCCTGATGTCTGAGCCAATGCCAGCTTCCCGAGCACCCTTGCTGCTGCTGTTTAGAGTGTGTATATGGTGGGCTCCGGGCTCTTCTCTGAGTGTGGCTGAGTTCTGAGTTCAAGGTTCCCTCTCATCACAGAGCTGGCTTCTGTACTTGGCATGAGCAGGATGTGAGCCTCCTGTCACATCTGACACCTACATGCACTCATCCTGCCTGCTCTCAGAGCAGGAAACAGCCGCAGGCATGATGTCATTCTTCTTCTGCCCCCGAGCCATCGCTGGGTCAAAGCTCCAACCTGTGCAGGCCGTGAGATAGCAGCTCTCCCAACTACAGCCACATCTTCATACATACGCCGTGCTTCCTTCTGCTGAAGGCTCGTGTAGATGGTGGATGAAGCCACTGAGCAGCCTCAGTTTTCCTCATTTGTAAGATAGACAAAACGAACCCATTGAGAGTTGAGACTGACAGGATGGGGACACCGTGACAAATAGTACACACCACTGCTGCCATCTTCCCCGTGCCTACTGCAGATGAGAAACTGAGGCAGGCAGGCAGGCAGGTAGGTAGGGGGTCTAAGAAATGGCCCAGGTGCACAGGCCAGATGTGCTGGAGGCAGGATTGTCATCCAGAGCTGTTTGCCTGCAGTGGGACCCTGGGTTGCCTTGTCCCAGGTTTACTGTCCTGTGTCAAGAGGCCCCACACCCCCTGATGTCTGTCCTCTCCTGTCCTGTCGCCGTCACTTCGGTAACTATGGGACTCTTAGCCATCACCTTATTCATGTCTTCCCTTGGAACTGAAGCTCCTTAAAGGTGCAGCCCTAGTATGTCTTTTTTATTGTCTTGCATTTTAAGACAATGTCTAATGATATAGCACAGAGTGATCTTGAATTAATGACTAACCTGCCTCCCAAGTACCAGGATGGCAGGCATATGCCACTCAGACTGGCTTCTATCTCGTCTTGTTCGTGGATACCCTAGTGTAGTGCAAGGACTGGGAGAAACTTCCTGAAGAACTCAAAGGGCCAGCTATGCTGGCATTGAAGAATAAGCTGAGAGGCTGGGGGCAGGGCAATTGCCTCACGTATATGGGCCTGGATTTTTACACTGGGCATCACAAACAACAGAGTGGAGGAGGAGTTCCAGCCCATCACTGTCTAATGAGGCCTGTTCCTTTCTCCCAGGAGACTCTGCCCTCTGGGAGGGAAGGCTTTAATTGTACAGAGCTCTGGGCCCCTCCCTCTTCTAAAAACCCTGCCCAAGTAGCATGGCCATACTGGCGTCTTGAGCAGGGGGATGGAATGGGCTTTTTGGCTTGGACACTGTGAGATTGTTTAAAAACCTCCTCAGTCATTGGCAACTGCCTAACCACTTGCTATAATTAGGAGCGCCTAGAGGCTCGGGGCTCTGTTCTGAAGGGTTAGGGATGAGGAAGCTTACAAGGAGGCGGCTTTGCAGCAGCTAACTCCAAGGAAGTGTGAAAAATCCAAGTCCCCCGGGATCGTGCCCCTTCAAAGCGTGTTTGTATTTCCTGAAAAGTACCACTTTCATTTTTAATAGCAACTATTTTTTTTCTGGTAAATTTTTTTATGTAAAACAAATGTACAATTCACAACTGTACAGCCAGTGAGTTTTCATGAGCTGAACACACCTAGTGACCAGTCCCAAAGCTTCCCTTGCAGCCTGTCCCAGCCACTGTTCCCTTCAGTTGTCCTGCAGTTGAACATGGGAGTCAGGGCTGGGACGACAGCTCAGATGGGAAAGCGTTTGCCACACAAGCATGAGGACCTAACATCAGCACCCACTTAAAAACCCAGCTGTGGCAGGGCAGACTTAGGATCCCAGGGCTCAGGAGGCAGAGATCAGAGGTGGCCAGACAGCCTAGCCTAAGCCAAAAGCCCAGGTCCTAGTGAGAGAGAGACCCTGTTTCAAAAGCCAAGGCGGACTCTTCGAAGGAATAACACTGGAGGTTGACCTTTGGACCTTGGTGCCCCCCTCACACACAAGCACACACACACACACACACACACACACACACACACACACACACACACACACACACAGAAAAGATGCAAAATCAATACTAGCTAGAAAAGA
>NC_034590.1:95535069-95551681 GCF_900095145.1 Mus pahari | reverse complement strand
AGAGAGAGAGAGAGAGAGAGAGAGAGAGAGAGAGAGAGAGAGAGAGAGAGAGAGAGATTCTCACACTTAAAGGCACCTGTTGCCTGGCAAGCTCCCCAAGTGCTGGGAAGTTAGAGAACCTGTGGTGGCTCTGACTTCTCTACAGGGGTGTCGTCCAATGTCTGCCAGACACAGTTGCAGGCCTAGTGCTGGAAGGTAAATTGATCTTGTAAGAGAAGCCGAGAGCCTGCATTTTTATGGCAAATCTTAGATTCTTGAATGTGGCCAATGAGGAAATGTTGGCACATATGGTGCCAACTTCATCCAAGCCAAACCAAACATGCTTCTGGCCGGATTTGAACCGCTAGCTGCTGGCCTAGGGGCTCAGGAGGGCCCCAGGCCCCTCAGAGAAATAGGTCTGAAGATAAACCTCGCCATTTAGATTAATTCGCTAACACTGGGGATCAGAGAGGGCCAGGCAGCAGTTGCTAGGGCAGCAGGAGTGGAGGTCGGCCACAGGAAGGACACTCAGGATGAGGTGGCAAGGCCATTCCAGTGGGAACAGCTTGATGGATGTGCAGAGTCAGGGACCACAGAGAAGTTTGGTGTTGTCATGGCAGTGGAGATGTGAGCAGAAGCCGGTGGTGTTTGCAGGGCAAGCCACGGTGAAATGGGGCTGGGCCTTCTGCAGCAGGTGCAGAGGTGGGCAGCTCAGGTGAGGGCTGGGGACAGGAGCCTATTGGCAAGCCTTGGCTGCGTCAGTAGGATGCAGTGAGGTGAGTACCAAGGCCTTGGGTGCAAATTTCTAGCTCCTTAAACCACACCCAACCCCTGTCTGTTACCAAGGTCAATGCAGCTATGACTGTTATTTCGTTATGTAGCCCAGGCTTCCCCGGACCACATAATCCTCCTGCCTCAACTTCTGGGGTTACAGGGTGTGCCACCCTGCCTGGATGCAGCTCTGCCATTATTTGGTAGGAAAATATCCATGGTATCCAAAGGGCTTTCTGGTGCATTGAAGGCAGACCGAAAGGTAGCGCCTCCTACTGGTCTCTACCCTCAGCTCTGGAGGAACACTCGGGCAAGCACAAAATCAATCCCAATTTGAATTTTTCTCTATGAGCCCCTGACCTTGCAGATGCCCCTGAAAACCTCCTTACATCCCGTGTTCCATTTTGCCTTAAACCAATCATGCTGGGTCTGCCTTTCAAATCACCCCAGAAGGGACTGGTTGCAGCTCTGTGGTACAGCACTTGCCTAGCAGACATGACCCTGGGTCCCATCCAACCCTGGGGTTCATTGCTTAGAGCAAGCAAGCAAACAGAAACAACCCAGAGCTTCCTTGGCCTTTGCATCATCCTGCCTGAACCACCAGTGTCACTTACCTACCCCCAGCTGACCAGCAACCATCTTTATTCACTTAGCAGCTGGAGTGGTCCTCTCCAGATCTTGGACTCTGCCCAGATCCTCTGCAGGCCCCACATGACTCAGACCTCTGTGATCTGTCCTCTGCTGTTCCCTTGCTGTCCCTTGTTCAGGCTGTGCTCCCTCCCCCCACCCCCAACCCCCAGGGTCTCAGGTGTTTGCACTGGCCATTGGTTCCCCTGCTAGGAACTTTCTTTCCCTGGCAGAGAGCCTCCTGGTGTCTCCTTCACCTCCTCCCGGGCTTTGCTCCAATGCACCTTCCTATGAGACCTTCCTCCAAGCTCCGCCCACATCTACCCCTCCCTGCCCTTCACCCCTGCACAGGCAGCCTGTGCTGGTCTTATTAATGTCACTCATGTTCTCTCTTCTTTCCTGAGCTGAGCATACAGTGGCTGCTCAGCGAGCAAGTGGTTGGGTACCTGTGACAGGATATCACAGCGGCTCTGTGCTTCCTCTGGGTGTTACTTAAGAAGAGTAGTCCCTGAGACTTTTTCCTCTGGGCTCCCCTTGCTTTGAACCCCTCGCCCCTGCCCCCAGAACAGGGTTCCCAGCTTGAAAGAAACATGCCTTGCCGCATGAATACTAACTGAGTCTCAAGGCCAAGGAAGTGTCACGTCAGTGCACACCCCAGGGCTGCATTTAAACGTGGACAGGCTCAGATGATACATATTGCATGCCTGTTGAGGGCAGCAGATTCCTGTGGTCGTTCGTTCACATTAACCAATACTCGAATGCACCATTGTAATCCAGAAGTTCTCCTTCTGAAACTAGTTAGAAACTCCTTGCTTGGGACCAGAAAGGAGCTCTGATAAACAAGTGCAGGACTCTCCTGGCTGTCCTCACACCAGGTGGGCAGAGATATTGCCCACAATGCTTTAGTCTCTCCTGCCCCCAGGCAGAGTGGCAGCAGCTGGCAGTGAGTGGGGCTCACCCACAGGAGTAAGGCAATTCGTAATCTGTTAACCTTGAATTCTGCAAAGCCTGCCACTCGGCAAGCTGGGGGTGGCTGGAGTCATTCTTGGCTTGGGCAGAATTCAAATTAGCTCCTGCAATCAATGTGCAATTAATGGTTGCACACCCTGGGCATCTAGGCACTGTGCCCCATGCAGTGGGAAGAGTGAAGGGTGTAGCTTCATCTTAGAGCAGAGGTGGGGTTGGGGGTGCTCACAGATGAGCAATCCTAGTTTGAGAAAGAGATGCTAAAAAGGTCTGAGTTTCGTCAACTCCTTAGCCCAGATATTCCTAATAGTGTGAGCATTTACTGAGTGCCTACTGTGTGCCAGATGCCTTCCCCACCCCTGGCTCTGGGGCACATTCTTCCCTTTTTATAGATATAGAAATTGAGGGTCAGAGAGAGCAAGTGTCTTGTTCAAAGTCACACAGCTGGTCGAGTCCTGGATTTAACTGACTGCAAAGTCAGGATGGTTAACCAACCCTGCCCAGCCAGTCTTAAGCATTCAGCATTCGCATACCTGCAGGACACCACCTTTTGGCGACCAACTTGCTGTTCTTTTTGTGGCCTCTTGGGTCACGTTCTGGGTCTCTGATGTGGATCGCCTGGGTGGAGAAGCCCTGTTTGTCACATCCTATGCTCGGTCCCTTGTGCAAGCTGCCTCTTTGCAAGCTCTCTGTCCTCCTGCGTGGTGACAGAGAGCCTGTGGATAGGAATTGGTCTCAGATACCAAAGGTGAGCAGGGACAAGCCTTTCAAACGCTGAGGCTCTGCATCCCCATCCCTTCCTAAGCTCCAGATGGGTCTTGCAGCCTTTGCAGAGGCCCCTGACAGCCTAAAGACCCACAGAAGCTGCCTTGTCGCTTAGCTGGCAGGACTGTGGGTCTGGGTGAGAGAGGTCTTCTCCCGCCTTGAGTGAGGATCCTTTGGGAGCGCCTTGCCTGGGATCTCTCACTTGTCCCTCTCCACTCCCGCGCGGATCTGTCCCCCGCCCGCGCCCAGCGTGGCGCGCCCCCTCTCCGCGCGCGGGCGGGCGCTGAACAGTGTCGCCGGCCGCCTGCAGGTGTCTCCCCACGGAGGGGCGCGCGTCCCTGCGCCGTGGCCGCTGCCAGGCGCCGGCGGCTGCTCGCCGAGGCACACTCGCGCTTCGGGCTCCGGGCGCGCTGGTCGGCTCCACTCTGCGGCCCCAGTCGCCCCGCGTCCTCGTCGCCTCGCGTCCCCGCCGGGGGCCATGGGCCCGCGCCGCGAGCACCGTCGCCGACCGCAAGCACCCGAGCCCCGGGGCGTGCGCTGACGCGGGCACCGCTGCCAACTTCGTGCGGAGCTGCGGGCGGCGCGGGCGGCATGAAGACGAGCCGCCGCGGCCGAGCGCTCCTGGCCGTGGCCTTGAACCTGCTGGCGCTGCTCTTCGCCACCACTGCCTTCCTCACCACGTACTGGTGCCAGGGCACGCAACGGGTGCCCAAGCCTGGCTGCGGCCAGGGCGGCGGCGCCAACTGCCCCAACTCGGGCGCCAACGCCACGGCCAACAGCACAGCCGCCCCCGTCACCGCGAGCCCGGCCGACGCGCCCTACAGCTGGGAAGCGGGCGACGAGCGCTTCCAGCTGCGCCGTTTCCACACTGGCATCTGGTACTCCTGTGAGGAAGAGCTCGGTGGCCCGGGTGAGTGCTGGCGCGGGGCTCCCCGGGGACGCGCGCCCGCAGGTCCCGGACCGGGGAGGTGGCGCGTCCCGGTCCCCCGCGCGCGCACCCTGGCTGCGAGTCCCAGCGCATGCGGTCCCTCTTCGGCCTGAAGTCATTTCCCCCGTGTACCCCTTCTTGCTCCCATCCGCCTGTCTCGGCTCGGGAGGTGACAGTGGGGGCCGAGGACCTTTGCTGTAGGCAACCCTTCCCACCGCAGATCTCGGGGCCAGGAACCCAACGGTTCTGCTACTCTCAAGCCGCGCTGAACCTGGGGATAGGGCTGGGGAAAGCAGGGAGTAGGGGGAGTCTGATGAACACCCTTATGTCCTTCCACAAGCCGGGGTATCCTGGAGCCCTCCCAGGAGTGGATGCGGGAGTGGATGGTGTGGGAGGGAGAGAAGGGAGGCAGGCGGGAAAACAGGCAACTTAGGCACAGGAGCTAGGGGATCCTGGCTTAGCACAAGTCTCTTTCAGAACTGGGGAGGGGGCAGGCTTTTCAGAAAGTAAACCGACACTTCTGTCCCCTCACCCAGACAGCCGGGGCTGAAGTGAGTACCCCCCAAACGATAGCAAGGCTGGAGCACTCAGGGGACCTCTGCCTGAGAGGGGACTGTGCCATATGGTGGGTGGTACTGGCTGTGGATTCAACCCACAGCTTTCGGGTAGTAAGCCACTGTTTTGGCAAGATCCCTTTGGAAGCGCCATCTCCCCCTTTATGTAGCTGCATCTTCCTCACACTCAGCATAGCCTGAAATTTCCTAGGGCCTGTCTTTAGTCACTAGCATATTGTCCCCCTTTCCCTTAAGATGTCACTCTTGTTAGTTCTTTGCTGTGACCCCCCCATTTCTGGTCATTGCTAATAAATATTTGCAGTGTGACATACAATATAGAAGTGTTGGGTAGGGTCTCAGGCTGAAGGGACTGGAGGTCACCTGTGCTGCTTGCTGGGCCCTGTGGGATGTGGGGGTGGACAACTGAACTTTTTTGTGTCTTTGTCTGAGCAAGTTGGCTATTCACACTATGTCTGAATAGGACTTGAGATTTCATTGTGACTTGTTTAAAAAAGAAAAACAAAAACAAAAACAAAAACAAAAACAAAAATTAACCAGGAAGCCTCTTGGCTAAAACTTCTTGCTTCCACAAGCCTGATCCTCCCACACTACAGCAGCCACAGAGCACAGTTGACATGGGATGTGTCCCCTCCAGGCTCGGGTCTCTATAGACCTTCATACATGACAGCCCAAAGACAGAGAAGGGATGACAGTGTGTCTTCCTCCAACTGCAGGCAGCAGTTCCTGAGATCTGGGAGGCCCTGCCCTGGGGGACAAGTGCCTTGTCCCTGGCAGCTTGAGCCAACCTGCCCTGCCTTTGTAGTGTGCCTGGGCTCTCATTGAAGTCTGTTGGCTGTCCCGAAAGCTGTCCGAAGGCCCAAAGCTCTGTAGCTCATCCCTTGCTCCATACTTTATGTCCAAGCTTGACTGCTATGTTTTTAAAAATTATTAACAGAAATGTGTTGAAAGCAATGTTAGCTAGCTCCTGTGCAATTTGAGCACCAGGCCCTGCTAAAGTTGTCACCTGTGGAATCTTGTTACATCCTAGCCTCTGGGCCAGGCGGCCACTTGTGGAAGACCCATTTTTCAGATTAGGCTCAGGGGAGTTTGATGAGGGAGTTTGCATTGGTGGCTGGAGAATAACCAGAGAACTGATGGAGAAGGGGACCCATGTAGTTTGGGGACCTGAGACAGGAGCACTTATGGTCTGTGTGAGAGCTTCATCTGCCGGCCCCATTCGTCACGATGCTCCTGTGGGATCTGCTGGGTGGATAAAAACCAAGCACTGCTTTCCCTTGTTTTCCTTGGCTACAGTTTGGTCCTCCCAGAAAATCACAATTGTCTTCCCCTGAGCTTGTCAAATAGTTGCGGATGAGGCATTTGGGAGGTCTAAGGCCATTCAGACGGGTTTCCCTCTCTGCTGTGCACAGCCCCCCAGATCTTGCCTTCACCACTGAGCTCCAAAGGGTGTCAGGATGTACCTGGCCTCAAACTTTTGTTGCCATGACAACCTGTCTTCTGGGTTCTGTGATGATTTTATTTTATTTTTTTACTCCAAGAGGGAAAAACATCCCAACAAAGCCTGAACAAATCCTGCCCTATTCTCCCTCGCTGCTGCTGCTGCTGCTGCTGCTGCAGCCAGGGAAGGCCTGGGCCCCTGTCTGTGCAGCAGGGTCCACCCTGGTGGCGCTCCAGCTTGGGGATCTACACTGGCTCACTGGATGCTCAGCAGCACACACTCCTCCCCCCGCCCCCCCGCCCGGCTCCTCAGCATGGCTGCTCTTGCCTCTCTACCCTTGGGTACCTGTAAGGGGGCATCTCCTAAGGCCCCTTTCCCAGAGATGACACTCCAGCCTATCCTGAACAGACACATAGTCAACGAGCCCCACCCTAAAGAGCCTTCTTCTCCTCCCTCTAAGGAGGCATGGGCGTCCTTATGAAGTCAGAGGACAGCAGCCCTAAACGGTCTCTGGTCCCTTCCTGCAAATTAGATCTTTTACTGGGTTTGATATTTAGAAGAATTGGGATGACTGCATTGGGGGGATAGGGCAAGGTTCAGGCCTGGAGAGGGGACAAGGTCTTGGGGTGTAAAGTGATGAGGTCGAGCTTATGGTGACTGTTGCTTATATGATGTGTGAGCCTTGGCCCTGTGTGTGTGTGTGTGTGTGTGGTGTATGGTCTAGGATAGGAGTGTATCAGGAAGCCCAAGATTGTGGCATTATGAGCCTGCAAGACTGGCTGAGTGGCATTGGAGAGAGAAAAAGGGGTAGGCCCTGGGAGGGGAGGAGTTGTGGTCTGAGAGTGATGTAGGCAGCTTGCAGGCAGCTCCGAAGTGGAAGCTGAGACCCTGGACCTGTAGGTTTATAGTCTGACTCTAGACTCGCTTTGCCCTGTGTGGGATGGTGGATGGACGGATCTTCTTGCTACCATGAGACTTTGGCCAGAGCCTCTGCTTGCTACCCTGCAGATGGAGAGGAAAGCAGCCCACCCCACCCTCGGGGCTGGGGT
Organism: Mus pahari; assembly: GCF_900095145.1. Classification (NCBI taxonomy): domain Eukaryota; kingdom Metazoa; phylum Chordata; class Mammalia; order Rodentia; family Muridae; genus Mus; species Mus pahari. The sequence continues at coordinate 95,544,583 of NC_034590.1, read as the reverse complement.
TCAGTGACCCCATGGGGGCTGAGCCTCTCTTCTGCTACTCTGGCCTGAGCCACTGTATCTAGCCCAAGGACACCCCCCCATGTCCTTCCCACAGCCCCTGGAGCCCAGAGCCACTGAAGCTGGGTGTCACTACCCTGCATCTCAGAATGCTGCTCTTGCTGACCCCAGGTCTTTACATTCCAGCCATGCTGGCTTTTAACACCGCAGGCTCCCTCTGCCTCCAGGGCCTTTGGACAGGCTGTTCCCTTATCCGAGTGCTTTTCTCCCAGACCCACACAAGACTGTTTTCTACGATTTCAGTCGGCTAGGGCACTCCTGACCACCTGAAAAAGACTGTCCCTACCTTATGTTTCCTGCACACACTCTTTCCCCCTAATTCTGACCATTGGTCTCACGTCCACATTCGTCAACAACACTTGTTCGCCGTGTGCCTTGTGAACTTGGGGGTGGATGCTTAAAATTCTTTTGGGATTTATTTGTTTTTATTTTATGTATATAGTATTTTGTCTGCATGTATGCCTATGCACCACAGGAGTGCCTAGTGCCTACAAAGACCAGAAGAGGGTGTCAGATCTCCTGGAACTGGAGTTATAGACAGTTGTGAGCCACCATGTGGTTGCTGAGACTTGAAACCCTGTTCTTGGGAAGACCAGCCAGGGCTCTGCATCACTGGGCCACCTCTCAGCCTCTGGAATGGACTCTTATCTATGCTATCTGTCACTTTATATGGAGCCTGGAACGGCAGCACACAGTAGGTACTCAGCAGAACTTTGTGAGATGTGTGTTAGTTGATGTCTCTGGTTCTTGGGATCAGTTCTTCCAGACCTAATTTGCTTCTGGCAGGGGCAGACCACACTTTCCAGTGCAAGGCTAGCACACAGTCCCTTTCTGGAGGAGGCAGGAGTCAGGCATGACCCTTGTGATGCCCCCGGCTGGGAGGTTGCTAGAGCCCAGGAATATGTGCCATCATGTTGGACAGGCTTCTTGCTGGGAGTGCGTAGGATAAGATGAGCTTTGAAAGGTATCGTAGCCTTCAACAAGCACTACCTCCTCTTACCACATTGCAGCAGGTGCTATGGTCACAAGGACTTGCCCAAGGTCACATATCTAGCAAGTGGCCAAACTGGGATGTGAGGTCCAGTGTGCACCTTGCCCCACCTCCCACATGCCTCTAATCCCTACCTCCAATTCAATCAGCCTTCCCTGGGCTCCCCCAGCCTGTCTCACCGGGGAGAGCACTATTCTAGGAGTCTCAAGCCCTGGGTTTGAGCCCAGACCCTGCTGTCAGCTTGCTAAGTGGCTTTGGAAGTCACACCCCCTCCCCGTGCCTTCTGTCTTTGCTTGGGTATAAAAAGAACATTAGTTGGCTTTGGTTTCTGCTGTGGAAGCAGGAGCCAGAGCACTGTTCTCAAGGGCCGCAGGTTTTAGGGTCAGTCCTGCTTCTAGTCCCTATCTCATCTGCTGTGTGACCTCCGGTGGGAATTTGCCCTCTCTGAGACTCAGTTCCCTCAGCTTGGGCAGGAGGACCACTCTCATGGTAGATTCACCAGGTTTAACCAGTGGTGTGGATAAACATACTTTCTGTGGTCCAGTCTGGTGTCAGAGTGTGGGTAAACCTACTTTCTATATGTCAGAAGCCACAGGCCAGCAGCATAGGCCATGTACAACTTTAGTGTCCCGCAATGTCATTTAATACGGGGCCAGCATCTTGAAATGGAGGCAGTTCACAGAGCCCCCTGGGCTTGGGGACAGGCTCTGCATCCATCTCTTCCTCCACACTATAGATGTACATGACAGTTCTTTGAGAGCTTGGGCCCTAACCCTGAAGTCCCACAGAACACCCCTTCCCATCACATCCCACTGTTCCATGGCCAGCTCAGCTTGACCTTGTCCTTTGACCCTGACTGACTGGCTGCTACCCTGGGAAGTAGTCAGCCAATAGCCAAAGGGGTTCTGTTAGATCTAAGCTGAGTCACCGCCAGTACCTTCCATCTCGCTGGGAGCTTTGTTAGTTCTTGGGAACCCTCCCCAGGGCTATTCTGGCCTCCCTTTCTACTACACCACCTTCCTTAGTAGTCCTTCAACAGACACTCCTGCCACAGGACCTTTGCACTTGCTCAGGCACACACAGCTCCTTTGCTTTTTAAAAAAGATTTATTTATTTTAAATTTTATTTATATGAATACACTGTAGCCGTTTTCAGGCACACCAGAAGAGGGCATCAGATCCTATTACAGATGGTAGTGAGCCACCATGTGGTTGCTGGGAATTGAACTCAGGACCTCTGGAAGAGTAGTCAGTGCTCTTAACTGCTGAGCCATCCCCCCAGCCCTCCACAGGTCCTTTTTTTTGTTGTTGTTGTGCCAGCTTGCCTTTTGGGAGCGAGCATTCTGTTGAGTCGGTGACCTGCTCAACTCTGCCTTTCTCTCTATTCCTCACTGTTCTAAAAGCTGCTTGTCTGTGTCAGAAAGCTTTCCTTTCTCTTTTCACTGCCCTCCTCTTCTCCACGGGACAGATTTGCACTGCTGCCAGTGGACCCTGCAGAATGTATTGGGGCCTAGTGTCATCTTAGGAGCCCTCTGTGTGGTAAGAGGCCAGACTGTTCTGTGCTGCTGTGTCAGGGACTTACTGCACCGTCCTCCTCTCTGATCATCCCATTCCTAAAATGTCCAGGGGACCCCGGAACCAAAGGGGCTGTTGTTTTCCCTTATTAAATTTGAGGGTGCTGCATGTCTAGCCTCTATGATGCCTGTGGGGCACGGTGTGTGTGTGTGTGTGTGTGTGTGTGTGTGTGTGTGTGTGTGTGTGTCATTGATGTCAGGTGACCAGGTGACAGAGACGTATGAAGGAGCTCAGCAGGACACCACTGCTGCTCTGAGGCCCAGCCCCAGATTGGAGTTTGAGATTATCTGCTGCCCAAGCAGTAGCATTTGGCGTTCTTGTCTGCCTAGTGCCAGGATTCCGTACAACCCATGCTCTCTTGGCCCAACCCCTGCTTCTTTCAGCCCTACCTCTGGTTACTGATGATGTACAGTTCCCAGGTGAGACCTTTTCCAGACTCAGGGCCTTTGCTTAGGCAAGGTCTTTAGCTGGTCCTCCCTCCTCTATTCATAGTTTCCCCAGTCCCTTAGTCTCTTCCACTTCACTGAAACTCCTTGTTGGTTTCTGGACACTTGTGGTTTGTGTTGCTTTTTGATTGTTTACTGACACATTGTCTCACTCAGTAGTCAAGGTCTGTAACTTGCTACTTAGACCAGGTTGGCTTTGAATTCAAAGAGATCCATCCTCTGCTGACATCCATCCTGTGATGCCAGCCACCATGCCTGGCTGCAAGCTGACAGTTTGCATCTCCCGTCCTAAAGTGCTCAGGTGAGCACTTGCAGGCTAGAGACCAGACCCTGTTCTCTTAAGGTCTGGGGTCCTCAGGAAGTGGCAGAGGGGGGTGTCCTGTGGGTAGGAGATGACCTTGACTTGAGCAGGTTCTCAGGTCTCAGGATGTGCCAGCCTGGGTGGGGACACTGGTGGAGGCAGGTCCAGCCCTAAGCAGACCTGTTCATAAGTCCCTCCTGGTTGTCGGAGGCAGCCCTGGCCTTCTTACTCCTCTGGGAAGTGGGGACTGCATCAAGGGAGGCTCTTGTGTCACTTCCTTCCTGTGCTTCCTCATTGCCTTCTGTCAGCTGCATGGGAGGTCACGATCTGTCTAGGAATAGTCCGGAGATTAATACGGCCCTGCTGCCTTTCCATTACATGTGGGTGGCAATGTGGTCCAGATGCCGAGGTGGGCTGCCCACACTGTTCAAGCTTGCTGCTTTGGGGGAGCTTGGCTGTGAGTGCAGGGCCCCTGGTGGGGATGTGCTAGTTTGGGTTTTTGGTCAACTTGACATAAGCTAGTGTCAGCTGGAAAGAGGGAGCTTCAATTGAGAAAGTGCCTCCATCAGACGGGCCTGTAGGCAAGGAGCACCTCTCTCACTCTCTCTCTTTCTTCCTCCCTTCTTTTCTTCCTTTCTTTCCTTCCTGTTTTCTTTCTTCCTTTCTTTCTTACTTTTATTTCTCTCTCTCTCTCTCTCTCTCTCTCTCTCTCTCTCTCTCTCTCCCCATCTGTCTGCGTGTGTACCCATCTATCTATCTATCTATCTATCTATCTATCTATCTATCTATCTATCTATCTATCTATCTATCTATNTCTCTCTCTCTCTCTCTCTCTCTCTCTCTCTCTCTCTCTCTCTCCCCATCCATCCACCCACGCACCCATCTATCTATCTATCTATCTATCTATCTATCTATCTATCTATCTATCTATCTATCTATCTATCTATGTATCTATCTATCTATCTATCTGCATAATGAATTACATAGCCAATTGTGGGCGGTAGTGCTGGATTGTATAATAAAGTAGCCTGAGCAAGCCATGGGGAGCAAGCCAGTAAGCAGTGTTCCCCCAAGGCCTCTGCTTCAGTTTCCTTCTCCAGGCCCCTCTCCTCCCTAAGCTGCTTTTGGTCACGGTGTTTATCACAGCCAGGGGAAGCTAACTGGGGCAGGGACACAGGGTGAGGAATCCCAGCTGGGCTTTTGGAAGTGAAGCTGGACAGCTTGTGGCTAGCTCTGGGTGGATGGCTTGTGGGTAGCTCTGGGTGGACGGCTTGTGGGTAGCTCTGGGTGGACGGCTTGTGGGTAGCTCTGGGTGGACGGCTTGTGGGTAGCTCTGGGTGGGAGTGCTATGACATCCCCTCTTGGGTTTCAACTTCCCAGTGTCAGTGTAGCCACAGAGAAGGGAGGGAGACAGGGACGCACAGTGGCGGGGTTGCAGGCAGAGTCTGAGAGGGACACAGGGCAAGACTGAGGCCGATTCCAATGGAAAGCAAAAGGGGAGACTATGACAGGGACAGGCACAGGGAGCCAGATGGAAACAGAAATAAATAGGAGAGGAGGCACACACAGGCCTGCTCCCCATACACAGCCACACATGCACACCTCCATGTGTTCACAGGCACACGCATACAACATATGCATGGCACACACACATTAATGCACACACAAACTCATTCATGCACCCCATACCAACTTGCCCTCATTTGCAAACATGTCTACATACATGCACATGTATGTACTTGCACATGAGCACATTCACAAACACTCAGGCACATACAACCTATTGGTGTAAGAGCACACCTATATGCCTATGAGTATCTGTATACAAATATCTCTATGCATCATGCTCACACATGTGTACACACACGTGTATACTCATGCATCCTCATGCACACCTCCATTTATGCACACACAATACTCCCATGTTCTCACCTAGCCACACATATCTACATGCATGCACAGTGCATTTGCATGCTCACAATCATGCATCCACTTGTATACATATCCACACCTGAACACACACAATTTTAGCTGAACACACATGCCCCACACTTGCCTGCACATGCACAAACATATCCTTACACCTAACCCACACATACACACAGCACACATGCCAACACTTGCACACACATACATACATATGCACACCCGTGGGTATGCAGGTTTCTCTGCAGTATGCAAACACAGAAACTTGCTGTTTACCTCAGGAGCAGGGAAGCTGGGTCTCACCGCAGTTCCTTTTTCCATCTGCAGAGGAACCTGGACACTCATGTCCATCCTGGTGCTGGACCGCTTCACTGAGTGAATGCGAAGTCTGACACTCTGGCTTGTAAGCCTGCTCGGGGTTCCTCTGACATGGTAGAGTTTGAAGCATCAAGGCAGCTTTGGGTACTCCAGGGGATACTCCAGGGGATACTCTGACGTGGAGGAGTCTGCAGCGGGGAAGCTCAGTTGGTTTTTAATCCAGTCTCACTAGGTCAGGCTGGTCTGGAACTGCACCCCTTTGTCCACAGCCTTCACAGAGCACTGCAAGCCTGCTAACTTCCATAGGCTAATCCCCCGACTACCTGACAATCCTACTCCTTGACCCATCCTGACTACCATAGGCCAATCTCCCACGGCTGGGCTAGTCTGACTCATGGTTTCCTGAGTTGTATTTTCTTGGGAATTTACTTTTTCAGCTAGGGTTTCAGGTGTATTGCATACCTTTTAGGGTAGAGAGAAAAATACCGGCTTTTCTATAAACTTTTTTTTTTTTCCAGCTCACGTAAACATGAGTTTTCCTTTTCGCCTGATTTGTCTTGCAAAAGTGTGTGAGGTGTGAGGTTCTAGGGAGGCTGCCTTAGCCCGTGGCCCAGCACCGACAGCCGCTGTTTTCTCTGAAGCCTTTCTGTTGGACAGTCTACAGCTCACTCTCTCTCCCTGCCTTTTTCTTAACCAGAATTCTTGGATTTTTCAATTCTGTTTGCTTACATTTTCTGGCAGCTGCTTATTTTCTTGTGGCTATCTTTCCTGAGGTTTGTTTTGTTAATATTTTCAAGTGAAAAATTTTGGTTTGCATCGTTTAAAATGATGGCTGCATTTCATTGCTCCGAGTTCGCCTCTGAGCACCGCTTTGGCCAAGTGTCATGGTTTCCCAGATGCAGTGTCTTTGAAAATGACTTCGTACAACTTTGACTGCTGCAATTTGGTTCCTCAAGTTCTGAAATTTTAGTTTTGTTACTTCTTTATCCAAGCATAATTCAGCAGAGTGTTTACAAATTTTCCAGGCCATTTTTGTTGTTGTTGCTGCCTGTTTGCTTACATTTTTGTCATTAATTTTTAATTGAGTTATAGAAAAAGTGAGTGGGACAAGTCCCTGCATGTACATTTGCATATGTGTGTTTACGGTAAACGTTTTATTTGAAACAGCAGGTAGAGTCCCTAAGTGTCTTTTAAGGCAGCTAGCTATATGGAGTACGAGTAAAGACTCTGGGGCCTGAGAGATGGCTCAGTAGTGATGGACGAGCACGTGCTGAGCTATCGAGCACTGAAGTTCCTATCCCAGCACCAGCCAGACAAGCTGCCTGTGGTCCTCACATGTCTGTGACCTTAGTGTTGATGAAGGTGGACACAGGCATCCAAAAGCTACCCAAACCACAGGCTCCGAGATCCTGCCTTGAAGGAATAAAGCAGAGACTGACAGAGGACACTTGACACCTTCCTCTGGCTTCTGGACGAGTCCTATGCATGAGGATATGTGCATAGACACACAGACACACAGACACACAGACACACAGGCACACAGACACACAGACACACAGACACACAGACACACAGGCACACAGACACACAGGCACACAGACACACAGACACACAGACACACAGACACACAGACACACAGGCACACAGACACACAGACACAGAGACACAGACACAGACACAGATATACATCCATGCATGAATCATGCACTCATACAATGCACGCATGTACATGCACGCACACACTCATGCACGCACGCATGCACACTCAGGCACTGCTGTCTGTCCATCTTTGCTCCCTGTGTCTTCCATCAACTGGGTGGAGCAGGTCACTCTTTCTCTGCAGCAAGACTGTCTGTTCTTGCTTGCCTCTGGGATGGCTTGGTTTTTATTGAGTCTGAGTCTATGTTATTCATCACGAGGAAATTCATGGCAGTTATATTTTCGTTGTGGAATTGTGGAATTGATCTTTTCTCCAGATAAAATGGCTGTGCTCCCTAGTGAACGCTTTCTCCTCTGACTACTGTTTTTCATATCTGAGGCTTGCGTCCTTTGTCACATCTTTGACATTTCCCTCTCCATTCTACTTCCCCATCCCATGTCTCCTCTCGGGCCCAGATGCAAACCGTGCTTTCTTTTGCTACAAACTGAGGGTCTTAACCACTTAACACTTTATCACAAAGACATTGGTTTCACTTTTCTTTTAATTAAAACATTTATTTGTTATTGTGAGTATGGTGTGTATGTGTGTGTATGGTGTGTGTATGGTGTGTGTATGGTGTGTGTGTCTGTGTGTCTATAGTGTGTATGGTGTGTGTGTATGGTATGTATGTATATGGTGTGTATGTCTGTGTGTCTATGATGTGTACGAGGTGTGTGTGTGTGTGTATGGTGTGTGTGTATGGTATGTATGTATATGGTGTGTGTGTGTGTCTATGGTGTGTATGGGGTGTGTATGGTATGTGTGTGTGTGTGTGGTGTGTGTGTGTGTGTGTGTGGTGTGTGTGTGTGTATGGTGTGTGTGTGGTATGTATGGTGTGTGTGGTGTGTGTGTGTGTATGGTGTGTATGTGTATCTATGGTGTGTATGGTGTGTGTGTATGGTATTATGTGTATATGTGTATGGGGGTGTGTATGGTGTGTGTGTGTGTGTGTGTGTGTGTGTGTGTGTATGGTGTGTATGTATATGTATGCAAACATGTGGGAGTCAGAGGACCACTCTATGGTGTTGTTTCTCTCCTTACACCTTGCATGGGTTCCTGGGGTTGGACTCGACTCATCAGGTTTATCCAGCAAGACTTCTTGCTGGTCTCCCTTCTCTATTTTGGTCAAAAGCCTTCAGCTCATAATTCCTTAATGTTTTTGAGACAGGACATAGCCATGGCTGGTGTGAAACTTGCTATGTGGACTATGCTGGCCTTGAACTCACAGATCGGCCTTCTTCCTCCCCAGTGATGGGGCTAATGGTGTATAACACCATTCTCAGTAACATCTTACTTACTAATATTTTACTACATGGGTTCTATTTTTTAAAGATCAGTTTTACTTTTAGACCCATATAGTCACAAATGTTGCAGGTCCCCGTGTAGGCCAACAGAGGGCATCAGATCCCATGGAGCTGGAGCTGTTGTGAACCACTTGAGATGGGTGCTGGGACCTGAGCTTGAGTCCTCTGAAAGGGCAGAGAGTGCTTTTAACCCCTGAGCCATCTTGGCAGCCTGAATGGGCTCAGTTTTGTTTTCTTTACTAATGACTTAAAACCATATCAATGCAAACTCAGTTTCTAATTCTTGCTGACACTTCTAAACATCCCATCTCTGGTAGGAGAAGAACATCAGTCACTTTGGAAGTCTGTTTTGTTTTTAGTTGTGACAATGATCATAGCTCCATTTTGTGCCTGTGTATGCTTCTATTGGCAGATTTAAACCCTCTTTGGAAGCTGTGCTCCAGTTTTTATATTGGTGGCCTTCCATGCACTGCATGATGGGGCGTGTGTTGGCCACCAGCTGTGTGCCAGGCCCCATGCTGGATACTGGTTACAGTGTGGAAGAAGATGGCCTGCCAGTTTTCATGATCATGACAAAATGCCAATAAAACAACTTAAGAGGATTTATCTTGGCTCACAGTCTCAGGGGCTCCGTTGTGAACAGAGAGGAGACATGGAGGGCAGATGTGCTGCAGATGTGCTGCAGATGTGCTGCAGATGGGGTTTGCCCTTACCATGGTTGGCTTCCCCCAGTTCCTGCTCGCTGTGAGTCTCTGTGGCATTCAGTGTAGATGAATGTGGCTGTCTCCCTTACATCTGATGGACATCACCCCATGTGTTATGGCACTTAGGGTCAAGGAAGTGACTCTGGGGACCATCAGCCTATACTTTATTTCTTGGCAGAAATTAGCTATATTTT
>NC_034590.1:95527688-95534312 GCF_900095145.1 Mus pahari | reverse complement strand
GAGAGGGAGAGGGAGAGGGAGAGGGAGAGGGAGAGGGAGAGGGAGAGGGAGGGAGATCTAGGCAGTCACACGAGGGCACAGAATCCCCTGGAACTGGAGTTTCAAGCAGCTGTGAGCCACCATGTGGATTCTGGGAATGGAACCCAGGATCTCTTCAATTCTCTTAGCTGCTGAGCCAAATGGCTTTAAAACTGCCCTGGTACCTATAGAGATCAGCTCGGAAAGGGCAGGATGATGATGGTTATGACATAATAAACTCCGCTTTCTGAAGCAGCTTTTGGTTTATAGCAAGCTGAGTGGAAGGTTTAGAGACCTCCGGAGGGACTCACACTCAGCTCCCTATTGCCTGACCCATACCTGAAGGACCCACATGGTCATCGCCCAGGCCACAGTGAACCCTGGGCTATGCTGGGTGGTGTTGCCTGTGGCCTTGGATGAGTGTGGAAAGCCCTCAAGGCAGTGTTCTAGGCCCTGACTTTTCCTGCTGAGATCATTGCTTGGTCTCTTCCTCCATCTCCCTTCCAACCCTGGCAACCAGTGATCTTCTCACTGTCACCAGCAGTGTCACAGAGTTGACACAGAGTTTGGAACCTTTTCCAGTCTAGCTTTTATCACGAAACAATAATGTAACCCCTGCCCACCCTCCTTCCCTCCTTCCCTTCTCACCCACCCTCTGTCCTGTCCCTCCGTCCCTCTGTCCCTTCCTCCCTCCCTTCCTTTCCCTTCTCCTTTCCGGCCTACCAAGCACACACCCTCCAACAGCCACAAACACAACCTTTCCACATAGTTTTCATTTTATAGCTTATTTATTTACTACTAAATAATATTTCACTCACTGGGCGTATCATGGTTTATTTCACCCATGGGAAGACATCTTGGTTGTTTCCAAGGTCAGGCAATAATTATGGACACTTCTGTTGTAAATAGGTGGATACAGATATCACTGTTCTAAACACCAAATGATGTGGCTTTGGGGACTCTGAGAAAACTATGTTTACTATTTAGGAAACCACCAGGCTGCCTTTCGTTAATTGAGCTGCCACTACCAACTTGGACTTCCTGTTGCTCAAGCCCCTTCCCCTTCTGCAGCTGTGGGCACTCTAGGTTTTAATCTTCACGCTGTTCCATTTCCAGTCCTCCAGAACGCTCTCACTGAAGGGACTGACTGTGTCTTCCAGGTCGGTTCTTTTCTGTCTCACAGTTTTGCTGGGGTTTATTCTGGCTTCATCGCTGGCATTTGCATTCCAGACAGCTTAGAGCCCATTCCTCAGCCCCTGGCATCTCTGGGCCTCAAGCACCTCCCACTTTTCTACCCCTACCCATTCTGCGTGTAACCCTTGCCGGCCTGGAACTTTCTGTAGAGATCAGAATGGCCTGTAACTCAGAGCTCCTTCTGCCTCTGCTTCTCTAGTGCTGGGATCACAGACCTGAACCACCTCCCGCTCCTCTGCCCTGTGCCCAGGGTGTGTCTGTGCCAAACCAGCTTCACGGCCTCCTAGTAGATGCTGGATCTTGCTTCCTCTGTGCTGTGTTCTGCGTTTGCTTCTTTTTGGTTTTCTAAAGATGTGCTAGGTGATGCCAATGACAGAGACGGTTGTAGGCCTTAGTTCCAGCTCCAGCACAGACAACACATGTCACAGAAAGGGAAACCCTGGGCTGGTAGGTTGGAGGATGTCACACATCTATTGCCCACCCTCTCACAAATCCCAGCATTCTTTAGGTGGAAGCAAACATATCTCTGTGAGTTTGAGGCCAGCCTGACCTATAAGTGAGACCCTGTCTCAAAATGCAGACAAACCAAAGAAAGATAAAAAATAAAACTAGTTCTGGGGATGTGGCTCAGCGGGAGAGCTTACCTAGCAAGCTTGGCCCTGGCTTCCACTGCAAATGAATACTAAATAAATAAAATAAATAGAAATAAACTAATTAAATTAATTTGTCATCTGTCCCTCAGCTCTGCTAGCTATGGCTCTGACTCGTCACATTTGTCCTCTGGGAGTGAGCCATGTCTCTGAGCTTCAGGCCACTGAGGCTACACTCTACACCGTTGGAGCGAGTTTTGCCATAGGACGGAGCCTGTGGTTCGCTCCTCTGAGTGTGTCTTTCTGCCCTTTGTGTGTTTCTAGCTCTTTCCGGGCCCACCCCTTCCTCATTTGGCTCCCGTTTCGCCTCCCTGGCAGCTCTCCTGGGCTAAATCTGTTTGTATCTCCCGAGCGAGCGCTGGAGGCTTCTTGGGGGTTTATATTTTCTTAGGGAATGTGAATGTGTGCTTTCAGGAATGACTTTGCACTTCTCACAGTGAGTGCCTGAGAAGGAGGTTTCCCACCCCCACCCCCACCCCAACCTACCCCCCCCCCCCCCCCCCCCCCCCCCCCCCCCCCCTCCTGCCCTGTATGCCAGGCTGCGGTTTAGCTTGCCTGCTTGACTCCTTCCTCCCTCCTTCCCTTTCTTCTTCTTCTTAGCTTTTTCTTCTCTTTTCTTCTTTGAGATGAGGTCTCTCTGGCTATGTAGCCCAGGCTGGCCCCTGTCTCCTAAATCCTGAGATTACTGGTGTGGACTCTCCCCTTGGCTTATTTCTTATCCTTGGGTATGAGAGGGTACCTTCTGAACTCTCCTCAATTCACAAATGGGTGATGGCTTCCTCTGGTGGGGTTTTCTCCTCCTCCTCCTCCTCCTCCTCCTCCTCCTCCTCCTCCCGCGTCCCTTCATTTCTTTCTCCTTCTAAGTCTGGCTCAAGGACTTAGCTTCTTTCAGAGTCCTCCCTTTTCTGGATTTGTTTCCATCCCCTACTGATACTTGCAGGTAGGCTCTCTCCTTCTCATCTCCTGGGGGTTGGATGTGGGAGAAGGCTTGCTCCCCGCCACCCAAGGCAGTCTGTAGTCTGTGCAGCTCCAGTTCCCAGCATGTTTCAGTCCACCCCAGCTGCAAGTTTACTCTTCTCCTTCAGGGCACCAACAGGGAAGCCCCCAGATGCCACGACTCTCAGCCCTGGGCATGGTGGATGCTGAGTGGATGGGTGATGGATGATCAGGTTGGTCTGGAACCTGGACAGGGCAATGCGGGGGCGTGGGTGCAGAGGGGAGTGGGGTGTGTGGGGTGTGTGTGCTGCTGCAGGGCAGTGCCATTCCTTGATCCTTCCTGGCTGCCCCCAGTGACTAGGGGATTTGTGGAAACCTCTGTGTGGTCTAGAAGTGACCGTGGCCAGTTCCCCAGCAGCTTGCGACCTGCCACCTGCCTTGCCTTCTGAGTCCTGAGCATTGTGTGTGAGAAGAGCATTGTGTGTGAGAAGTGGCTTGGCAGGGTACCGGGCTTGTCCTAGAAGCTCCATCCTCTGCTAAGGGTAGACTTGAGGAAAGAGAAAGGATGAGCAGGGGAGTGCCCAGGACTCAGAAGCAGGAGTTAGAACTGCAGCTGTTCATCCAGTCACCCCATGTCCGTGATCAGCTCTGCACTGCAGGAGGACTGAGGCAGACTCAGTCCCCATCCCCCCTTGCTCCCCCCCCTCCTGGCCCTGGAACCTTTGTCCCACAGGCACTGTGGATGAACAGCGGGTGGCATGGGGTTCTGTCCTGTGAGAGAGTCTCCTGTGTGATCTTGAGAAAATCACTCTACCAAATGGTGCATCATTTTACCAATCAATAAAACAAGGCTAAAAACCCACGTGGGGATGGGGGCGGGGGAGTTTCTAGGCCCTTGTCTAGATTGTGGCTGGCAGTCAACCCCTAGGACAAGCAAGACATGTTTGCTGCTATCAAGTCCTTATAGAACACTTGGAAGGCAGAGAGTGTGACAGAATATGACATGGGACGGGGAGATATGGGGTTGCTGCATCTGAGTTGCTTCTAAGAGGTGCTGGGGTCAGTCAGCTTGCCTGGTGGCTCCAGAGCCCTGGGCAGGTCTTGCTGCATATCTAAGTAGCTAGAGCCCAGCAGATGAGGCTCTTGTTTCTTGGGGACCTCTTGAAGTACCTGGAAGGTACCCATCCCTGGCACTTGTAGTCATTTGTAGGGGGAGGGGGAGAGGGAGGAGGAGGAGGAGGAGAAGGAGAAGGAGAAGATGGTGATGATGATGATACAACACTTCTGAGTCCTGTTGAATGTGCAGTACCAGTTTCTCCTCCTCCTCCTCTTCCTCCTCTTCCTCCTCCTCCCCCTCCTCCTCCTCCTCTTCCTCCTTTCTTTTTTGTTCTAAGGATACAGTGAGGAACAAACCAAGATGTCTGCTTTTAGGAATCTTCTGCTGTTCTGTGGATACAGTACTGAGAGGGAATGTCTTTTTGTTTTTGTTTTGTTTTGTTTCTTGTTTTTCGAGACAGGGTTTCTCTGTGTAGCTCTGACGGTCCTGGAACTCACTTTGTAGACCAGGCTGGCCTTGAACTCAGAAATCCGCCTGCCTCTGCCTCCCGAGTGCTGGGATTAAAGGCGTGCACCACCATACCTGGCAAGAGGGAATGTCTTAATCACTGTTCTATTGCTGTGAAAAGGTGCCATGTCCAGGCAAGTTATAAAAGAATGCATTTAATGGGGGGGGCACTTAGCTGGGCAGTGGTGGCGTACACCTTTAGTCTCAGCACTCAGGAGGCAGAGGCAGGCAAATCTCTGAGTTTAAGAACAACCTGACCTACAGAGTGAGTTTCAGGACAGCCAGGGCTACACAGAGAAATTCTGTCTCGAAAAACCAAAAATGAATAAATAAATAAATCAGAGAACTGCTTCAGAGAGTTTGTCCATGACCATCAGGGTGGGGGCATGGCAGCAGACAGGCAGGCATGGCATGGCACTGGAACAGTAGCTGAGAGCTTACATCCTGATCCACAACTTGGAGGCAGAGAAAAGACTAGGCCTGGAATGATCTTTTGAAACCTCAACATCTATCCCTAGTGACACACCTCTTCCAATAAGGCCATGCCTTCTGATCCTTCCCAAACAGTTCCATCAACTGAACCAAATCATTTAACATGCATGAGCTTACATGGGCCATTCCCATTCAGAGCATGGAAGGAACAAGCAACTTGGATGGCTCTGGAAGCCAGAGGCACAAGGAAAGAAAGTAATGGAGGCAGCCAGGAATGGCTCAAAGTTGCAATCCTAGCACTTGGGAGGTTGAAGCAGGAAGACCACCTATTTGAGGTCAGCCTGGGGTTACGTAGAGACCTTATCTCAAAAATGTAGATAAGGGGGCTGGTGAGATGGCTCAGTGGGTAAGAGCACCCGACTGCTCTTCCAAAGGTCCGGAGTTCAAATCCCAGCAACCACATGGTGGCTCATAACCATCTGTAACAAGATCTGACGCCCTCTTCTGGAGTGTCTGAAGACAGCTACAGTGTACTTATATATAATAAATAAATAAATCTAAAAAAAAAATGTAGATAAACACCAGCGTGGGGGCACTAGATTGCAATTTCTGAGGAGCTGATTTCTCTAGGGTGGCCAAGATAGGGGGCACCCTGGGGTGATGGCATTTCCCTTGGGACCCAAATGCTTAAACAGAGCCTTCCAATGGAGAGTTGGAGAGAGAACAGGACAGAGGGAACAGCTGTGCAAAGGCCCTGAGGTGAGAGTAGGGACATGACGGCAGACGAGTGGATCACAGGGGTCCAGGCAGGAGAGGCTGACACCCAGAGCTGTGAAGATCGGTGTAAGGAGCCAGTGGAGAGGAGGCTGTTCTGAATGAATAACCAACAGACCTCACCAGCTGATGAAGGAAGCCCAGGAGCTGGGACCCTTAGGTGCTTGGCTTAATAGACTAGTGGGTGCTGCTGTTCTCTGAGAATTACAAAAATAGGGGAGGAAGCGGTGCAAGGACAAAAAGCAGGTGTTTTAATTCTATACAGCAGGTGTTTTAATGTCTAATGTGTAGACACATCTGTGTTTACTTCTGAACTGCTGAACCAAAGACAGAGTTCTGAGCGCCTGTGGATTCACGTGTTTATGCATATTCATGTGCATTCATCCACACACATACATGTTCATGAGCACATTCAGTGTCTGTGTGTCCATGGTGCATACATGTTTGTATGTGTGCATAGTTGTACACTGTTCATGCACAGCTGTTCATGTATGGGGATATGCTTGTGTGTACAGGAGTGTTTGTGTATGTTTGTGTATGCCTTTGGGTTCATGCACATATGTGCATGCATGCATTTACATGTTTATATGTGTGTGTGTGCACCTGCGTGTGCATGTGAGTTCTCCCAGGACTTCTTACCTGCTGCTGTTGTGGGCTGACTCAGGCTTTGTTGTGGGGCTGTCCTGTGCTTTGTGGAGTTTCTAGAGTGCCCATGTCCTCTACCAACCAGAAATCTACAGGGGCCACCCACAGCTGTGACAGTCACAAACATCTGAGACACCACCGAGTGTCCTTTGGAGGAAAATTTATTTCTAGTAGGGAACTTACATGGGACCTTCACAGAGACACTGACTATTGTCACAGGAAAGGGTGGCATAAGAACCCTGTGTCCTTGCCCCAGTCACTATCCTGATCATATTGCTTTTCCCTATAAACCTCAGAGATTGCTTCAGAGCTCTCCTTAATGATTGCACAGTAGCTAGGGTTGCCCATTAGGTGAAATCCATCTAATTTCCCATTTACGGAGTTTAAGAGAGAGAGAGAGAGAGAGAGAGA
>NC_034590.1:95502092-95527563 GCF_900095145.1 Mus pahari | reverse complement strand
AGAGACAGAGAGAGAGAGATAGAGATAGAGAAAGAAAGAAAGAAAGAAAGAAAGAAAGAAAGAAAGAAAGAAAGAAAGAAAGAAAGAAAGAAAGAAAGAATCCAACATGTTCATTTTTGGTCCACAAGCTGATTTACAATCAGATCCAAATGGCAGCCTTTAACCATTTGTGTTCTAGAGTGTCCCTCAGTGTAAACACAGACATCCTCAAGTACTTTCTTTCCATGGCCCAGGTGGAGTCTTAAGTGAGAGGGTCTACGGGGTGAACTCTGTAACTCGATTTGAGATTTTGAAGGTGGGCATGTTACTTCAGCAGGGCTGTCAGCTAGTGGGCACCATCAACGTGAGTTGGTAAATAATTAGAAAACACTCAGTGGTTATCAAGTGCTGGATTTAATAATGGGAATCCTGTAGAAAGAAGATCCCAGAAGCACGGCAGGCTGGGGTCTGGCAGCCTCCTCTGGCTATTGGCTGTAGGATGAGGCGGCTATGGTCAAGGCTGCAGGAATCTGTATAAGGCTTTGTTCAGGCTCGGTGTAGCCATGGAGACAGATGTCCCCCCTCTTCTCAGGGAGCCAATCCAACTGCAGTGCAAATGTGTAGACCACACACATCCCATTGCCTCCTACTATAGCTTCTGACTTGGGCAGAAGGCAACAGGTGGGGAGACCCTGGGGAACATAGGGTCTGGACCGAGGTGCTATGGGTTCAGGCTGTTTCTGCCTCTCTGTGAACTTGGGTATGTCCTTAGCCTCTGGGATCCTCAGTTCCCTCATCTGCAAAAAGATGCTAAAAGCAGATTCCTCTGCAGGACTGTGGTGCAGGAACTCCGTGAACTTTCAAGGCTTCTTGAATGTGTTCCAACTCACTATTTTCTTAAAAGTGACCCAACGGCCCATTGGAAACAAGAAGACAAAACCTGGCAGAAGCCAGGGAACCAACAGGATTCCTGACATCCTCGAGTTCACAGGGCACTTCTCTGAGTTCTTCCTGAATATTTAATGACAGACCGCGGAATTGGACACCCCAAAACTCTACCCTTAGTGACAGCCACAGCTGGGAGATGTATGAACCCAGCAGGACCAGCTGCAGTCTTAGGTTGATCAAGCTCAGCTAGGCTGGATGGCTGTTAGATCTGTGAAGCAGGCTGACAATCGTGCTGCTGTGGGAACCCACCCATGGTGCGGACAGGGTTCATTCAAGGCTGGATCAGAACCCAACACTGATCAGAGATGTAGATAGATACCAGGCAGGTGTGTGTGTGTGTGTGTGTGTGTGTGCGTGTATGTGTGCATGTGCGTGTACGTGTGTGTGCATGTATGTGTGCGTGCGTGTGTACATGTGCATGTGTGAGAGCGTTCGTGCGCGTGTGCGCGTGTGTGTGTGCGTGTGTGTGTGTGTGTGTGTGTGTGTGTGAAGAAAGATGGGCAGTGGTGGTGCTGCCTTGCACTAGTGGAACATTTGATGGTAAGCTCTGTTCAACTCCACAGAGCTAGCAAGCAGGACCTAAAGGGTGTGCTAGCAGCCAGCAGGAGGCTCAGCAGGGCTTCAGTCAACTGTGAACTTGGTGGAGAAGGGGAGTAAGCATCCCCCTGGGGTTTTAGATCTTTGTTGTTGCAACTGTGGTTGCTGCTGTTACAGTGACTTTGTATCACACGAAACGTTTGTATCATTTCCCAATACCAGAATGGGACCTTGGGCAACATCAATAAAAACATAGCAAGAGGAAGGTGAAGGTTTCTCTCTCCCATAGTCGGGGCACACTTAAGCATTTGGGGTCAATCTTGTTTGGCCTGGGTGAAGAGGAACGAGGATGAATTGGCGAGGAAGCAGAGCTAGGCAGCTCATGGGAAGCGTAGTTGTTCTAGTCATCCACTAATGGCTTATACTTCTAAGAGTGAAGAAAGGCGCGGAAACACACTCTACTCTCTGGTGTGCACACCTTTCTAAGGAGTCTGACCAGATACCTGACTCACGAGTGTGGGGCATGTAGTTAACACAGAGACTATGAAGACAAGAGTTTTAAGCCAAGGAAAGGAAGGACAGAGGTGAGCGGCTGGGGGCATCTGTGTCAAGTGCCCAGAATCGCCATGCAAGAGAGATGGTGAGAGGACACTGTGGCCGCGGGCTCAGCTCAATCCAGGTGTTCATGCTGAGGAAGAAGGTATCTGGAGGTTGACCCTGAAGGGAGTCTGAGGACTTAGTGAGAAATAGACAGCAAGGACCCTGGGCAGACTCCTCAGGGAAATAGAGAACCCCTCAAGAAGACTGTGGGACACCACAAGGGGCATGACTTGGGGTTGTCCTGGTGGGGAGGGATGTGGGGTCTTCTCACACACCCTGTAGGACATGCACCTGGCCTCTGCTGGGCCCCAGCTGCCTCTTGCTGTGATAGGGGAAAGCTAGCCAGGGGACACAGCATCAGGCAGCAAGGAGCCTGTGGCATGGTGCGTGTCAAGCTTGTGTGGGTGGCTATGGTTTTCGACGGGGTGTTCCCTGTGTGGTGCATGCTGGATGACTCTGCGTGTGTGTGTGTGTGTGTGTGTGTGTGTGTGTGCTCGCGAGCACTTGTGTGCATGCATAAGCATGGAGGTGCATGTTGATACTGGGTACCATTCTCTCTCTCTCTCTCTCCCTTGTCTGAGACAGTGTCTCTCAGTGACTTGGACCTTACCACTTTGGCTAGGTTGGCTGCAGTGAGCTCCAGGTATCCTCACCTCTGACTCTGGGTTTTGGGGTTACAGACACAGGCCGCCTTGTCCCCTCAACCTCTGGGTGACTATTTGACAGGCATCACTGAGTTCACAGAAGCTACAAGAATCTTCAAGGCTGCCGGGCGTGGTGGCTCATGCCTTTAATCCCAGCATTTGGGAGGCAGAGGCAGGCAGATTTCTGAGTTTGAGGCCAGCCTGGTCTACAGAGTGAGTTCCAGGACAGCCAGGGCTACACAGAGAAACCCTGTCTCAACCCCCCCACCCCCCCCAAAAAAAACAAAGCACAAGAATCTTCAAGGCTCTTTGTGCACACATACCTTTGAGATACCAATCTGTGACCTTATCACTTGGCGGATGCTGAGGGGAGCTGGCAGGTATGTGGACATGAAGCAAGAATCGCTTGCTTAGGCTGCCTCCTATGTCCCCAAATCACCTATTCCAGCCTCTCTTGGTCAGTTCCAAACAGCTTTTTGTCACAGTGTCATTTGCAGGCTTGGGGGAGCCCTGTACTGACACTGACCTCTCGAGGAGAATGGCCTGGTGGCACTGATGTGACCTGGTAAACCAAGAGAAGCACTCTCAACTTTGCTTCAAGCTTTACCCACAGGGAGCTTGCAGGCTAGCCACCATGCCTGGCCTGCAGCAGGCAGGTAGACTTCCCATCTGTAGGATCAAGTTGTGGGAGATCTTGAGTGCTCAGGCTGACATTTGTAGTCCTGGGAAAACTCTGAATAAGACTTTAAGTGGCTTATCATTTGGGTCACTCTATAGATCTAGTGTGACAATGGGGCCTTCATTGCACGTGGCATTTTAAATGCAAAGTGCTGGACGAGATTGTGTTCATGAAGGTGGACCCTGAAGCCTTCGGGGTGCAGCGCGTGCAGAGGGATAAGTGGGTGTCAGAGGACAGTCTCCAGTGGCTGCTCCCTCTGGTCTCAGGGAGGAGACTGCTTGCCTCTTTTCTCATTTGAAAGGCTCTCTAAAACTCATTGGAAATGCCCAGGCATGAAGTGTGGCTGAGACCACTGTGTCCTGGGGTACGAGAGGGTGTATTCATGAGTCACATCCTATCCTCCCACGGGACAGAGGTGGACTGGCAGCGTGAGGGTGAGGTATCAAGTCACTTGTCTACCTCCTGGGGGACACTGCACAGTGTTTACAGATGCCAGGGCTAGAAATCAGAATTCTGCTTAGTGTCCTTCAATGCGTAGGACAGCTCAGACCATGAATACCCTGGCAGGTGTCAGCAGGTGGGAACTCCCTGAGTCCTGGCCACCCATGTCCTGTAAGGAGCCCAGGACCCCACCTCTGTTCCCTAGGGGGCCGGTAGGCTGAGGGGAAGTATGTCTATTTTGCCGTGTACTGCTTGGAACGGTGCCAGATACTGAGACGCGTCTCCAGTTAATTTTCTGCTCTCCACTATGCTGTGATGGTTCAGTAATAAACTGTTTTTTATGGCCTTTCTTAACATCAATTGCTGTTGTAACATTTCACCCTACTTCTTCGGTCTTAGCAGTGACAAGGAGCGAGCGGCCTTTGTGTTTCCCTGTCCTACCCACTGAGCACTGTTTTCTGAGTCACTCCTACGCTGCTGGGTGTTCATAGTAGTTGATTTTTGTTTCCGTTCAGCCGATGACATGACGATTATCTCCTTGAAAGGTTTTCTTTGTTGAACCATTTCTTCAGGAGACTGCCCCCAGCTTGCCTCTTTTCTTCCCTTTATTCTTCACTCCTTTCTATCCTTAATTATTTTATTTTATTTTTTTTGGGGGGGGGATGTGAACTGGAGGTGATGGTAATCTCAGCACTTGAGAGACTGAGGCAGGAGGATAGTGATTTCAAGACCAGCTTGGGATACATAATAGCAAGACCTGACTTAGACAGACAAACAGACAAAATCATTTTTTCAAAAATAATTTGTCCATGGTTTAAAATTGAGAGTCAAAGTGGTGCAGAGCCCAAAGTTCCCCTCTTGCCAGCACAGCTGCTAAGACTCTTCACCATCCTTCTGGTAAATGTGCTGCGCTGCCCACTCTTCTGACCTGTGGGTGTAGATGTGGGGCAGAGCAGTCCTGTGTGGGAAGAACAAAAAAGGGCTTTCTGAGGAGGTAAGTGTGACTCACCAAGGCTGGGAGGAGAAAGGTGAAGAGGGGAGAGCAGGAAGTGCAAATGCCCTGGGGTGGGAATGGATCCCATTGGCAGAGAGGAAGAGCTCTGAGCAGATGTGGGCTGTAACAGACATTTCCCAGCTTTGGAAGGGGCCTTGTGTAGCCCTGTGGGGGCTGCAATGACGGTTTGGGCTTCAATCAATATGTGTGGGCTTTCATTTTGGAGGTGGCAGGCTGGGATATGTATGACCAGTGAGCACACTGGCCAAAGAGTGTAGTGTTGGATAGAGTCGGAAACAGGAAGCTTGACAGAGTGCTGTAGGGCAGAAACATGGGTGGCTTAGGCTTGGGAGGTGGGGAAGGGGGATGGAACTGGATGGATCTTGTGCCCATTGCTGAGAGAAGAAAGACTGAGGTGGGAGCAGGCTTCCGGTTGAGACTTGGTTAGGTTTAGTGAGAGGGAGTGAGTTTGAATTCAGACCTGATGGTTAATGTGTGAAATCTCAGAAGCAATGCCAGCTAGCAGAGCAGATGGTAGAATAAGTCCCCGAGGCCAGAGGTATGACCCAGACGAGATCCTGGCTCAGGATGATGCGTGAAGCAGTTACAGGCTTGCTCATCTCCCATGAGCCTCTTCAGCTCTGGGCATTTCAGTTTTTATTTAACACTTTTAAAAAGTAACAACAGCCTATCATGTGCTTGAAGTGACGGCATGGCTGCTTGCATTTGGATTCTAGGGGTTTCTTTACTTGTCTCGGAGGCTTCTTGTGATCTGAAGTGAGAAGGACCATCTGGGTCTGATAGGCACAAATAAAGGAGACAGGCTTACCCGACACCTTCGCAGACTCCAGCCAGCTTTGCCTGAGACATGGACGGATGTGCGCCCTGTAGAGGACCGCTGGCTCCTCTCTCTTGCATCTCAAGGATCATGTGCTATATTCCTCACCCTTTGAGGGGTCCTGTGGGTCTCTCAGCTACAGCCTCAGGAGGTCATGTGTGGAAGCCAGAGGTCAACCTCAGGTGTCAGTCCTCAGGCACTGTTCAGCTTGTTCTTAGTTTTATTTATTCTCTGAAATGATATACATGTATATAATGTATCTTTATCATGTTCACCCCTCATTTCCCCTTCCGATTCCTTCTAGGACCCCTCCCCTTCCCACCCATCACATCTCCCTCAAAGTCCAATTAGTTCTGGCCACATGCACATGGGCATGGGGTCTTTTTTCTGGGATCTGGGGAGCCAGCCAGCAGCGACAGTCCTAAAGAAAAGTGACCCCCGACCCACCCAGCATCTATTCATCATGAGCAGCATCACGTCACGCCTTGTTTTCTGTTTTATTTTGAGGCAGGATCTTGTAGTGCAGCAATTCTCATGCTGCATAGCAGATATTTACATTATGATTCATAACAGTAGTGAAATTACAGTTAGGAAGCAGCAATGGGATAATTAAATGGTTGGGGGTCACCACAACATGAGGAACCATATTAGAGGGCTGTAGCTTTAGGAAGCTTGAGAAACACTGCTCTAGTGGCTAAGCTAGCCAACTGGTGAGCCCTGACTGGGGGGTCTCCTGTTTCCGCCTCACTGGTGCAGGGACTGTGGATATCCATCACTGTGCCCAGTTGCATTTATGTGCATTGGAGACAGGGACAGGAGAGAGACCTCCAAGTCCCCAAGTGTGCATGTCGAGCCCTTTGCCCAAAGAGCCAGCATCCTAGTCTCCAGGGCATGCGTCCCACCCAGTGATATCACGGTCCACTGAGTAGCAGTTGCAACCTTATACACTGAGTGGCTTTCTGTCGGACAGCTTTGTGTACATTCAGGAAGTGGCTCTGGTGTTGTGTCACCCTGGATGCAGACAGTGTCTACTAGTGCATCTAGTATATACATACAGAGAGCCTCGACTTGCTCTCCAGGAGTTTGGCATTCCCCACTGTGTCAGATCCCAGACAGTTGACTGCAGCCACTTATGACCCAGAGAGACCTCAAGCTTGGGATGCCCGCATTGGGGAAAATCAATAAGTGGGGGGAAGGCATAGTGTTTGTGTCTCAGCATGGTGCAGATGTGGGACCACGGAGCCCAGGCTCAATACCATTCTCCAGGCACCTGAATTCCTCCTGTTGCCTGCAGGGAATTGCAGACCAGAGTCAGGTAGCTTACCTAGTTGCAAGTGGCTGGCACAAACCAAAAGAAGAGCCTGTATTGATTCGAGTGAGGAAAAAGGAAGTGCGGGTCCACAGATCCAATACTTATCTGATGACAGCAGAGCCCAGTCTCCATTTCCCACTCTTTCTGATTGCCTCTCTTTCTTTCTCTGCCTTCAGAGTCCTGTCTCGGTTGTAGGTTTTATCCTAAGTCAGTGCTTTCTGTGTGGTTCCTCAGCAGCCCCAAGTCTGCATGTCTGGCTTAGGATGAAGTACATGGGTTATCCACTGCCCTCCTCAGCTCCAGCTTCAGTGGTCTGAATGCTGTGTTGGTGAGGCTAGAGGCTGAGATGAGGTTCCCCACCTTCTCTCACCGGCCTCTCCATGCCTCTGTGTGGCTGAGCATCTTGGACAGCCCTTCTTCGAGGTTATATGAAACTCCCTGTTATCTGTGATGCTCTATCTGGACCCGACTACAGCCTGCTCTGCATCCACAGCTGAGAGAAGCTCTCTGATGAAGTTATCTGTGAATGGGTGAACCACCTGCTGCAGGAAAGGAAACAGAATAAGGAGGACCACATGCCCAGTTAGTCTCATTTGGGTGACAGGATGGTCACTGAGACTTCCAGGCGGTCTCTAAGGGCTCTAAGCTGTTACTAAAACACTCGTCACATCTGTTCTGTTCTCTTGTGACTTTGCAGCTAGGGATGACACCAGGGGCCTGTGCGTGCTAGGCAAGTGCCCTACCAGCTGAGTCGCCAGGGTCCTGGTTTTGATCCCAAGCTCTCTCATGCCCACCCTCACTTCTGCTCACTGCTGATCTTTGTGTGATGTTATTATCTGTTTTGTTTTGTTTCTTAGGCTAGTAAACAGAGGCACGGAGAATACAGGGAATAGTTCGAGGGGCCATGTCCTATAGGAGGCAGTGAAGGTTCTCACATAAGGGCTTTTGCCTCTTAATTTCCTAGAGACGCTCTCTGCAGCTCCCTGAGGGTGAACATCTGTCCATCAAGGGTTAAACTGTGTCACATGGGACATCAGAGAAGAATGGTGCTGGAGTGCGTGTGCGTGTGCGCGTGTGCGTGTGCGTGTGTGTGTGTGTGTGTGCGCATGTGTGTGTGTGTGTGTGTGTGTGTGTGTGTGTGNTGTGTGTGTGTGTGTGTGTGTGTGTGTGTGTGTGTGTGTGCGTGTGTGTGTGGGTGTGTGGGTGTGTGTGTACATGTTTATGTGAGGACAGAGGACATCCTCAGGTCAGTCCTCAGGGAGTATCTACCTTGTTTTTTGAGACAGCTTCTCACTGGCCTGGAGCTTGCCACATAGGTTTAGCCTGGCTGTCCCAGGAGGCACAGGAATTGCAAGTGTGTGCCACCAGGCCCAGCTTTTTACCTGAAGGCTGTGGATCAACTCCGGACCTCAGGCTTGCTGTCCGACCAGTGGGGATTCTCCCCAGCGCCCCTCTCCTACCCTCTGGCTAGCTGGATGCTAGTGATCACTGCAGTCTCAGCAACCTCCCTGAGGCCAAGGCTCTACTTCCATGCCTCCTTTACCGGCTCCAGGAAGCCTCAGCACCTCCAGGGGGAAACGGCTCCTGCTTTAGTTAGATTGAAGAGTCTGGAGATTAACCACAGCACCTATTAATCCCTTCTAGACAGTGTGGTCCGCTCTGAGCCCGATGCCGACTCTTCCTTGTTCAAAAGAGATTAGCAGGTGCTGGAGAGGCGCCAGCTACACGCCAGCACCTACCCAAGGCTTCCTGCGTGCTGGTAATAGATGCTCAAAGGAGCGTTAGAAATGGAACACTTGGCTTTCTCTGGAAGTTAAAAGCTTGGTCTCCAGAGGAGGGCTGCTGGGGTTTAGTTCTCTCAGTGGACAATGAGGACTGCGTATTTCTAACATGACTCTCATCATTACTATGGGCTGTTTAGAAGCCACAAATGAAAGGAGGCTCTGATGAAAGGCTCCACTCTGAAGACAGAGCTGCATGCCAGCATCTGAATGTCACCTGCAGGACTGGGATGGAAAATCACGAAACAGCTAATGCTAAGAGTGCAAGAAAGTTCTAGGTGCCTCTCATGGGATGCCTCTATCTTCACAGCCCAATGAGGAAGAGGCATTCTCATGCCCATAGTACAGATAGGGAAACTGAGGCAACCAGTGCTGTACCTTGTCCAAAGCCCCATAGTCGGTAAGTAAGGGGAAGGATAGAATTTGAATCCAGGTCATGTGGCTTCCAAACATGTCAGGGCATGCTGGAAGGATGTGGAACAGATGTGTGGATGGATCAGCCAGGGCTCTGTTCTGGTAGGGTGAAGACAGAGAGGACAGGGCTGTGGAGGAACTCTGGGTCCCCATCTCCCATGCTGGTACTACAAGCACAAGCAGAGGTGAGGTATCTGTTGGCTTTGAGAAGCCACAAAGTCAGTATCAGTCTCTCTTGTACAGGGTCCTTTTGTTTCTCAGCTTTTCCTGGTCTCTTCCATCCACACAGCAGCCTCTAACCACATGGGGCCGTTAGATTGAAACATAAGTGGATGGAAATCAAATCAAATTCTAATTAACCACCAAATCAGCTTTGCAACTCAGTTCCTCATTGTCACTAGACAGATGTCACCTGGGCCAGCGACCACTGTGCCTGGCAGCACAGATCTCCATCTGGTTAGCGTGTCCCCTCTGGTGCCCTGTGCCCAATTTTCCCTGCCTTGTCTGTCTAAAATGTCCCCACAGGCTCACATTTGAACCCTTTGTCCCCACTTTGAAGACTGTGGCACTTTAGGAGGCGGGACCTGGCAGGCTGCAGACAGATCCCGAGGGCCTTTGAAGGTTACTCTCACCTCAGGTTCCAGTTCCTCTCTGCTTCTTGGCTCACCAGAGTTTGAACAGCTCCCCTCTCACTAACCCCTCTACCACAGACTTAGCTGCCCCGTCACTGTGGTGGACACATGGACACACCACAGGAAGGTAAACTTTCCTCCCCTGAGTTGTTTCCATTGGATGTTTTGGTTATAGAGACTTGATAGTAACCAATACAGATGGTATTATGGCTTCAAATTACAGTTGTTCCCAGGATCCAAGGGAATTAGGTGCAGGACTCCTCGAGGTGCCAAATCCGAGGATGCCCTAGTCCCTTGAGTAAAATGATGGAGTATTTGCATAAAACCTACACGCCCTCCTGTATACTGTAAATCATCTCTAGATTACCTAGAATATGTAATGAAATGCAAATGATATGGAAATAGTTGTTATACACTACTGTTTAGGAAACGGTGACAAGAAAGATAGTCTGTGCGTGTTTAGCACAGGAGCAGCCTTCCCCGAGATAGTGTTGACCCAAGGTCCACCAAATCCACATGCTGAGTCCATCCCCTTCCTCCCTACCCAGCTGAATGTCCCCAAAGGTCATGTGGTCATCCCCACCTCTGATGATGTGGGGCTTAGTCACATGTTTGGTTGACTGTGACAGTGGGAGTGGATAAGGTGTCCTTCATTATCAACGTGTGGTGAGGCTCACCCTAGGTGACAAGGTTAACACATCAGTTAGGGACTGTTCCTGGCCTGGTCCCATACATGCTCAGATTCCTACTCTGGTCAACACTGGACCTTTCAGGGTAGTGCAGCACCAATCCAGAGCAAACTCAGGCAGGAGTGGGAGCCGGGACATCTTTGAATGTTCCTGACTGATCTCTTTAGCCCATGGTCATGCATTCAGTCATAAACATTTGCCAAGACCCAGTCCCTGCCCACCTGGTACTGTGTGTCTGTAGAGATAGCTCTGGCTGGGAAGATAGCAGAGACACGGCAGGACCCCAGTTCTGTCAGACCTAATGCACTGGGAAGTTTGGCTCTGCTGGGACCAGCCAGCTGGGAGCCAGAACAGTGTGCTTATCTGATTAGTTTCTCTTAAAAGGGCCCAGTTGTCGACTTGTGATCTCCTCTGTGGGTCATGCACGAGGCTAGGGAATGGCAAAGGTCTTCCTTTCACAGCAGGGAACCCTCTTCCAAGCTCATTATCTGCCCAGTGACTGCCTTGGCATTTCTTTGCTTGACCACTGGTCACATTTTACTCCCGTGGCAGTCACTGGGGCCATCAAGATGACAGGAGTCTCACACCCAACTGTCAGCCCTTCCTGTCCCGACATGCTGTTGTCTGACTTCAGGCCTTGCTACCCCCAATTATAAAAGGACAGCAGGGCCTGGGTCACCATTCTTTCCTAGAGTTGGAGGTAGGGAAATGCACTCTTGCTCTTTGTTCATTAATTGATGTGACATCTGTCAGGGCAGAGAGAGAGAGAGAGAGAGAGAGAGAGAGAGAGAGAGAGAGAGAGCTGGGGAGGGAGGGTGAGGGCTCGTGATACAGTGAAGAGATGGCCAACCCTCTAGGCAAGCACAGGGATACGAGGTCTGGGGACCTCTGGGGACTGTGTGCAAGCTTGGAGGAAGGGCAAGATGGATGAGCAGGGAATACTTGGGCAGTAAGATTGGCTTGTGGCTGCATTTGCTGCCAGTGTTCTGGAGAGGGCCTCCTGGCTTCTCCTTATGCCCACTTCTGCTCAGAGAGAATAGCTTTGATCTCTTTGGGTATTTGTGTTTGGGGGTGGGGGAGGGGACAGGACACTAACATTGCTCAGCATCTAGTTCAGGCTGTGTGTTGGCCCAGGGCTTCCTTCCCCTCCTTCCTGCCCCTTCTCCCGATGTGGCTTGGATGTGTCTCCTTGGTAGGCCCAGGACACGTCCATTCTTCCGCAGCCTCTGTCTTCCTCTCGCTCCATCTAGTCCTGTGGTCTCAGGCAGATCGAATTCCAGATTTGCTGACAGACCCCTGGGATGGCACTTTCTCTCCTCTGCAGTGCTCCCACAGCCTGAGCTTCCAAGTGGTACTCAGGATGCTCTGAGAACAGTGCTCCAGGTTCCCAGCACCCACTGTGTGCCAGGTCCTCCTGCAGCTGGTGAAGCAATGGGGTCTTTGGTACATGGAGAAATACTTGCCTGGACACGGATGAGCTTGACGGGAACCTCATCTCGCTCTCCCCATCTTCCCGTTCTTGTCTCTGTACAACCTGAACAGCTGTGCTTGGCTGCTGCAGGCCCTGCTCAATAGGTATCTCAGTTAATGTCGTCAGCCCTGTGCGAGGCATGCGGGTGCTGTCTTTACTCAGGCTTTATGGCGAGGAACGGAGTCTCCGGTGCTTTGGGGCCTTTTAAGAGGTGACGAGTCAACAAGAGGTAGAATCACTCCACACCAGGCTGCCATAGCCACTCTCCCCAGCCATCTGCAGTCCATGCTGGCTCTTAGCTGATTTCCAAGTATCCACCTCTGAGGTTTTGGGGGAATGCTCTTATTCAGGGGTTTGCACCTGTAGCATCCTGGATTGTTTTTGTTTTTGTTATTGTTTACTCTCGGTGCCTTATTGCTAGTGAGCTGTTGAGGCTCCGGGTGCACCCCTGCTTAGCTAACAGCATTGGCTAGGGGTGAGTCCATCCAAGTCCACCCACTCCACCCCTGACTGCCGCTCACCTTCTCACGGTGGTCTCCATGCAGGCATGGAGGTGGCAGCCCCTCCCCTTCCAGGATCTCTGCCAGCCCTGGAGCCTGGGGACAGGGGTCACAACAAGCTCCACAGCTGGGACAGTTTATGGTGTCATCACAGGACCACCAGTTCACTGAAGAGCAGAACTTCATCTTAGAATGAATGTGGGTGCACAGGGGAGAGATCCGAATTCAAATTTTGTCGCTGGCTTTTTCTACTCTGCGGTTTCAGACAGACTGTGTAAATTCTCTGACCCTTTTGTATGTTGCCTATAAGAACAGGTAAATCCACCCATGTAGCTAGTACAGGGCAGGCTGAGCTAAGCCGGAGACAGCATTATTCTAAAATGTAGAATGTGCCTTTCAGGCCATGTGGATTTTGTCCCTCCCTAATTTGTAGTCCTGTGTCATTCTTGGGTTATCTGGAAGGACACCGCAGGCCACAGTAGCACAAACAGTGCTTGGGAGAGCTTGCAACAGTGTTTGGACCTCTGCACAAAGCTGCATCCTGTAAGGCCACTCCATGTTGGCTTCGCTCTGTGGACTGAGTCTCCACTACTTAGAGAGGCAATGGGGCTGGCTCAGTCACCTCTGGGGCAGGTGTCGAATCCCTGACTTCCGTGTAGAGTGCATGCTGCTTTGCCCCTGCATCCTGGCTCGCAGCTTGTATTCTGTTTGTGCCCATGAGGCTGGCGTTGTTCTTTTCATGCCATAGAGGTTTTTGCTGTAAGTTCAGAGAGCAGGCTCTGCATTTATTCTGCAGGTGACAGATGTCTGGGACACTTGGGTTCATTTGGCACTGCTACCTCATCTGTTCTGAGTGTCTTCGTGTGTGTCTCCAGGGTCTGTAGGGACACAGCCTGCTCCAGGGCACACACTCGTGAGTACGGCTTAGTCAGGGACTTCCTGAGGGAGTGCTTGCTGGGGCTTCTTCCAGCAGTGGCTGGATGCGCCATGCTCACACCCCCAACGTTCGGTCCTGGGCATGTTCTGCTCTGAATGACCCCTCATCATGGCACACTGACCTCTAACCTCTAAAGGCACCCTGCTCCAATTGTTGTTAACTATCAGCATGCAGGCACCCTTGGTCAATTATGCCAGAAGGCCATGGGACCTTGAAGGAAAGCAGCATTTTGTCCTTCTAGGCCTTTCCCTGGGTTCTATTGATGTCCCAGTTTCTAATGAGAGGGAAAAAGCCGTTTCATATTCTCAGTCATCAAAACTATACTTGCTTCAATTTGCTACAAGATAGTGCGGACTTTCCTTGAAGGTCAGCACTCAATTTCACTCTCTTGGTTCTGTCTATGCATGCTGAATAATCATGTCTGAGGGTGGAGATCAACTCCAGTACCCTTGGGCTTGCACACTGCTCAGGGATGAGTGAGCATTGGCATCATGGTACAGAGATCTGGCGTGAGGAGAGAGGACCCTCTACTGACTCTGATTCTGCACCTCAGATGGGCCTTAATTTCCCCTTTGGTCACATGTGTTTGGCGTGCTGAGGACAGGTGTTGAGTGGGGCAGTGTGCACACAGAAGTGCACAGCCCCTCCAGAAAGACAGATTACAGCACAGAACATATGCATTTCCTAAAGAAAGGGCAGCCCCAGGACAAGATACAAGATAAAGACAGTCCTGCCTTCTTTGGTTTAGCCCCACCCCCCAGATAGCAAGCACCTCCCATTTCTTCTTTAGAGTCAGCCACAGGCTTCATGCACAGTGGAAACATGGATGAGTTTTTGAACTTTCCCCCTCTTCTGGCAACAAACAATCCCAGGGGATCCCCCAGGCCTGTGGGCATGGATCATTCTTTTTCTCCTAATATCCACGTAGTAATCTTTCTATCGATACTCCTCTGTTTATTCAGGTTGTAGACTTCCTTTCACCCAAGTACGCTGCCACCCCCTCGTGGAAAGCCCTTTTCTGTTCCCATAGCACAGAGTGGCTACTTCTTGCTCCAAATTCTCAGGTTTCCGTCTCAGGCCCTTTGAAGCTCAACCAGGGTGAGGTTTTGCTGCTATGACAGAGGCCCTGCAACATGGAGGCTTGGAGAGCAGAGAAGTTACCTCCTTTCCCGGCAAGCAGACCCGGCTGATGGGCAGCTGTGCTCCTGCCCACCACTCTCAGACCCAGGTTTCCTCCGAGCCATTCCTTGGCATACTCTTGAGAGCACACCATCATCTGCAAAGATAAAGCTGGACCATGGGGAGAGCAGGGAAGACTTACCCTGTCCACTCGCCAACCATTGGCCAGGGGTACTGCCCGGGAGGCCAGGGGTCTCCAGTACCATGAAGGAATGGCTGTAGGGACAACAGACAGGCCTCGGCACATGCCTGGATACCTTAGCCTGACAGTTGGGGTTCATGGGCTTGTATTCTTGGTGATGTCAGTCAGCTTCCTTTAACAAAACACCTGAGGCCATTGAGGCCGTTAACTCAAGATAAGAAAAGGGCTATTTCTGTTTGTGTTCGCAGAGATTCAATTGTTTTGGGCCATTTGCCCCTTCATAAGAGTAGTGTCTTGTGGGAACACATGGCTCAACAAAATCAACCACAAGCTAGGAGCAAGGAGGAAAAGGGAGAGATCAAGTCCCAGGAACCCCTTTAAGGGGACATCCTAATAACCTAAGGACCCTTCCCTAGCACCCTCTCCTAGGGGTTAGTATGTACTCAGAGGGCAGAGGGCTCTGGATGTATATGGTCCTGCTGCTTAAGTGGGTGTCCAGGGACATGCCCCGTGTGCTGATGCAGTGGCCTGCCCTTAGCCATCACTCTCTGTATCCTTTCCATCTCCCGAGGAGGCTCTTTCTGCCTCAGGGCCTCTGTGTGCACGACACAGCCTCCCCACTCACCTCTTCATAAAGTCGCTCCCACAAAGGGACCTTCTCTCACCTTCTGCCCTGGACGGTCCGGGTCTCCCCTTTGACGTAGGCAGGCATTTCTCCTTCCTATGTGTTAGCACTGCTGCGTGACTTTAAAAATAATATATTATTTCATGTCAGCCCCCACTCTGCAGGATTGTGTGCTTAGCATGAAGCAGAATGTCAAGCTGTTGACCTTGTGCTTGTGAAATGTTTAATCAGGGTCATCATGGGGCCATAGCCGAGGTCACAGAGGCTCAGAATGGCCGAGTAAGTGGCCTAAGATCACACAGCATTCGAATCTGGACAGTGAGACCTCAGCCTGCTTGCCTTCAGGGTGCTGGTTTGCAGAGCTTAAAGCAACCAGATCACCACATGCTTCGTGCCTCAGAGGGTATTAATAGGGTATGTTCAAGGGGAGGTGGGAGGGTAGAGGAGGGGTGTCTGACTCACCCTGGGAGAGGGGGGGGGGCGGCTGCCTGGAGGAGGCGGTGACCTTGGAAAGCATTTTGGAGTAGTTCTAGGGATTGTGAGGGAGCCTAAGAGATGAGGCCCGAGCCAGGCTAGCTGGGACAACTTCTCTCTGGGGTGCAGTTTGGGATGGGCTCAGCTGACAGGACTCCTGGAGTTTCATAAGCAGACAGAGCAGGACCCAGAAAGTTCTGCTTAGAGCATTACATGAGGCTGTTGCTGTAGGCAGTGACTCGGGCTTCGTCTTGGTCAGCTGGCTAGTTCTAATCTAAGTTTGGCTGATGAGCCAAGCACCCAAATTATAGCGTCTTCGATGAGCTAGAAGCTTTTCTCCTGTAAAGGTCCAGCCAGTCCAGGCATCGTACTCTGATGGGGGCACAGATCCTTCTTCCATTTCATTGCTTCTAAGGTCTAAGAGGGCCAGCATCACAGCAGACTCCAGCACCCTAAAGAAAAGGTGAGCTGGAGACTTGGGGCCAAAGGATGGGCTCAGTTTAAACTTAAGAAGTAAGGAGATTGCTTCTCAAAGTCAAGGAGCCCACAGGAAGACCCCAGAGCACTGCATCACCGGGGCCACAGAATCCGAGCTGGGCAGTATGGCCCTTCCTGGATGGGCCACTGTTAGTCTTCCCTCTGCAGTCCCTACTCCTCCTAAAGCTGAGGTCTCATGCTGTCCATCTTTCTGCATGACACTTTCCTTTGTCTTTGGTCACCTTCTGTCCTTGAAGAACGTGAATTGTCATCTTGGCGGCTGAGCTGGGACAGACAGTCTGAGCTTTGTGTTAAAAAGGACTTTCATCCTTTTGTCCTAGTGAAGGCAGTTCCCAGGTCCTCAGCCCCCAGAGTCCTAGGTAACCAGACAACCTTGTCACATGGCCGTTTGGGTCATGCGGGAGCTGTTTATCATTTCCCCTGGGGTCTCTAAGGAGGGAGAGAGTCAGCCTAGTGTGTCCCAAGGCCCCAACAAATCTCTCCCAACAGGGCCATAGTCTCAAGGTTGATGGTGGTCGCCCTTCCCGTCTGATGCAGTCCAGACCCTGTCTGAGGTGGCTGTGGGTGGCCAGGCTGCAGGTAGGCTTTTCGTCAGAGCCCTGTGGGAGCTTGGTATGACATCTCCCCACCCCTGTCCCCAGCCTGGTAGGACATTTGGTTACCCACAATGCAGGCTTCCATCCAGGGATCCCAGCAGCAGACAGGCAAGGTGTATGGCTGCTTCTCCCAGTGCTGGGTGTTACTGAGCTGAAGGAGTTCACGGAGACTCACCACCAGGCAAGTGACAGGGTCTTGTGGGTTCTGGTAAGGAGTTAGCTCTGGAGAGGCAGAAGCTTGCTTCCCAGAGGGCCATGGGTTTCTTGGGATGGGAAAGACTTGAGGTGGTCAGTGGCCCTGGGCTGCTGCTCTTCAAGGTCAGGAGCACATTCTGGTTTGCAGTGCACCTTCTGTAGCATCTTCAGGGAACTGGAGCCTTGGGAGCCTGGGTGCTCTTGTCCTGTCCCTGAGGATGACCTGTGAGCTGTAGCCAACCTCCCCTGGGATTTTGGTTCTCCTGGAAAGCTCCTCAGGATGGGGCTAACTTCAAGACAGGATCCTGTCCCTTCTAAGGTTTCTGTAGTGATAAATCCCTTTGAGGAGCATCTGAGGTCTTTACTGACTTACTGAAGATCTGTGGGAGGTTCTGTCACATAGTATAGGTTCTGTGGCATGTCTGTCATCTGGTCAGCTCCACCCCTGCCACCTGCGTTTTCCAAGGAGTCCTCTCTCTCTCTCTCTCTCTCTCTCTCTCTCTCTCTCTCTCTCTCTCTCTCTCTCTGTAGTCTTGGCTGTCATGGAACTTTCTCTGTAGACCAGGCAGGCCTCGAACTCAGAGATCTGCCTGCCTCTGCCCCTCTAGTACTGGGATTAAAGACATGCGCCATCACTACCTGCTTTTCTCTCTCTCATTCTTGAGGAAGAACCACTTCCTGTTTTCTGAAGCCATCCTGGTTGGTAGTGGACACTTTTGGTCCATGTGCATGGACATGTGTGCAAGTGTTTCTATGAGGTCACATGTATGTATATGCTCATGTATGCTCAGGTATGGACCCCTCACCTCTGAATTTGCTTCTTTGTAAACCCATTGGGGGTGTGGCTAGAGTAGGCATGGCAACCATATATTTGTTTGATTATTCAGCAAAGGTAGGTGGGCAGGGCTGTCCTCCATGCTCCACGATTCACACTGGAGACTCAATGAAGAGGCCAAGTATCCCAAACTCCATGAGCTGAGTGTCCAGTGGGGAGACAGATGATGGGCACCCACAAAGTCTTGATTTCTATCAGGTATAGGGGCTTCAGTGACATACTGCCAAGAAAGGGGAATGCGTGGTACAGTGTTACCTTGTAGTGAAAAATCACGAAGTCCTCTTTCAGAGAACGAGCCCCCAAAGGATCTGGGTAACAGGGACAGCAGAATCAATGACTGAGTCCAGACTGTGCAGAACTCCAGGAAGCCAGAGCATGGTATTCAGGGCCGGGGAGGGACAAGGACAGCTGGGCTGGTTGGTTGATCTATCTTTTTCCATCTTGGTACAAACTAGAGTCATCTGAGAAGAGGGAACATCAGTTTAGAAAACAGCCATCGATTGGCCTGTGGGCAAATCATGATTGCGGTGCAAGGGCACAGCCTCCTGAGAGTGGTTTAGGACCACAGTCTGGGCAAGTCACAGCAAGCAAGCAGTAAGCAGCATGTCACCATGGACTCTACTTCAGTTCCTGCCTCGGGTTCCTGTCTTGCATTCCCGCCCTGAGGTCCCTCAATGCTGGACTCATAAGCCATTGGTGATGAAATAAACTCTTTCTTCTCCAAGTTGCTGAGGTCAGAATTTTTATCACAATGGAAAACAATCTGGGATAATAGGAAAGGGGTGGCCCCGCCCTGAGGCAGCCGTGCCTCCATCTGTCAGCGCTGGCTACACTTTAGGGACATTTGTGTCAGCAACACAGACACCCGCACCCCAGCTCCTGGCCACTGTTCTTTGTTGTTGATTTTAATGGTTTTGTAATTTAATTTTTAAAATTAATGTACTTACTTACATCTCTCTGTGTATCTGTGTGCATCTGTATGCTTTTGTATCTCTCTCTTTGTATAGCTGTGTCTCTCTGTGTGTCTGTAGGTTTGTGTGTGTCTGGATGTGTATGTCTGTCTGTATGTGTATGTCTGTGTGTGTCTGTATGACTATGTGTGTGTGCATGTGTGTAGATGTTTGTGTGTGTGAATATATGTCTATGTGTGTGTTTGTGTATGTGTCTGTATGTCTCTGTGTGTGAGTATGTGCGTGCATGTGTGCGTGTTGTATGGGCCCCAGCAACTTGCCAGTTGTGTAGTATCCGTGTGGAGGTCAGAGGACAGCTTTCAGGAATATTTTTCTTCTTTCACTGTGGGTCCTGGGACTGGACTCAGGTGGTGGGGATTGGCAAGCAAGTGACTTTACCAGCTGAGCAATGCTGCTCTTTGTGAAGTATGTAGCTCAGGCGGGCCTGGGAATCATGGTAATCCTCCCGTCTTTACCTCTTGAGTGCGTGGGCCACAAGTATGTTCCACTACACTTGGTGATCACTGCTCTTTTTAAGATGGGCAGTGAGTGTTGAGTTGTGTCACCTTGTCCCTTGGGCCATAACAGGGACCTTACCTAGTTACTCTGTGATAGAAGTTCTCAGAGACCCAACAGGGAGATGACATGATCTAATTCACCTCTCTAGATGTTGGAACAGCCCAAGGACCACTAAGAAGGCAGGGAGGCCAGCAGGAGGCTGTAGTTGTGGTCTGGCTCAGGGACTGTGGAGACAGCAAGGTCCCCAGATTACTGCAAAGTCAATGGCACGAAACAGCACAGATCTACTGCCTTCTAGCCCTCAGGTTAGAAGTCTCAAGTTGTGTGGCAAGCCTCTTTCTGGAGGCTGAGCTCCTAGAGGCTGCTGGGATGCCCACCTCCAGGACTCCCGCCACATGAAAACCCAGCCTGCCCCTTTTGAGGATCTGTGATGTCACTGTTCCTTCCTCTTGATCAGCTACCCTTCCCTTCCTCCATTGTGTTGGGGACAGAGCATCTGACAGAAGCCACCCCTAGATTTCTCCTAGCTCACAGTTCCGTGGCAGGAAGCTATAGAGATGACTGCGGAGGCAGGAGCCTGTGTAGCCTGCTCACAGCTTAGTGGCTGACTGGGAAGCAGAGATGAAACTCAGGCTGGAATGGGGTGGGGCTATACCCCAGGACTGTTTTGAGCAACCCACCTCCTCCAGTGGGGCCCCACCACCTAAAGTTCCCACAGTCTCCCCAAATAATGCCAACAGCTGGGTGTAAGTGTCCACTCACATGCACTAGCCTGTGGGAGCCGATCTCATCTGAATTCCCATCCTCCTCCTCTCTCTCTTCCTCCCTCTGACCCCTCTGCTTCTCTCTTAGAAGACCCTTGTGATGCCACTGTCCAGCCTGGACGGTCTGGAATAACCCCTGACTGGTGGGCTTTACCTCAGTCGTCTCTGCAAAGCCTCTTTGCTGTGCACTATAAGGAACTGCTGAGAAGATTGGGGCTAAGGTGGAGCATCTGGGCACAGGGAGAAGCATCCCTTAGCCTGTGCAGCCAGGGTCTTGAGAGTAGTAGATATGTCGGATGGGACCTGGGGCTCCCTTACCTCCCAGGGCCACTCAGGTATCCCACTAACCAGGCAAACCCTCTTTTGCTTTTCTCTTTGCCTAAAGATACCATGACAGCTCCAAGGGCAGATGTGTGGGTCCCAGTTTGTTCCTGGGGTAGGGGGAAGGGTTCTCTGTGGTTACAGAGAGGCTTCCTGCCTCTAGGGGGCACTAATGTCCACCTGGCCTCTAACTGGAGGGCGTGGCCCATCAGTCCACTCCCCCTTGATGGGGATTTCATAGTGGATTAGCCTCCTATGTCTGCCTTAACAAGTGACCACAAGCTTATCATCTCCAACACTAAGTCACGATTGCACTGCATTCCTTGGGTAGCTCATGTTTGGCTGTTGCAGTCTGATGTTTTTGAAGGGTCTAGGAGACAAACCTCCAGCTTACCACTGATATTCAGAATTCAGTTCCTTAGAGATGTAGGACCTGTGTCTCCATTTTCTTGCTGGCCCTGTGTTGAAGCTGCTTTCAGCTTTTTTGAAAATTGCCATGATCCTTGGATTCTTACTTCCCTTCTTCGTCTTCAGACCCAGTGATGGAGGGTGGGGACCTAATGTGACTGTCGTGTCTCTCTGATCTCTCTGTTATTCTTTCATCTCCCTACCGCTGTAGTTCACGGTACCCCAAGTCTCCCATCTCAGAGTCTGCAACCCTTAGGACAGCATAGCTGTCACATCCTGGTCTTGTCACCGCAACAGGTTCTGAGGATGAAGGTGTAGAGGGAGGGACATTCCTGTGCTGGCCACATAGGATGCTAATGAGCAACTGCAATAACAGGCTGGATGCTTGGCAGTTCCCCAGACACTAGAACGATCCCAAGGGAGAAACTGTCTTTGTGCTCATTGCATAGCTGGAGAAACTGAGGCTTAGCGGAGCTAACTCAAGCAATGAGCTGAATCGTGTCACCAAATTGATGCCCCAGCACCTCAGGATGAGACCTTATTTGGCGAGAGACCCTTTACAGCATGATCAAGTTCCACTGAAGTCGTTCCCTGGGCCCTAATTCCATGCAATGTAGGGGAATGTGGAAATGCTAACACAGAGGAAAACACGTGAGCACATGAGGAAGAAAAAGCCCGGTGAAACATTCTTCCCCATAGTCCTTACAAGGGTCTAGCCTGCACCACCGGCACGTTGGGACATTCTGGCTACCCCTTTCTCTCCATCTTTCCTCCTGGCCTGGAAGACTGAGAGCCTCACAACGCCCACCCAGATATTGGCTTTCAGCCCCTCCACACCCCTCACAGGACCCTTTTGTAATTCAACAGACTGAGGCCAGTCGGGCTGTGCCTAACAGCCCTGGCTCTTCTTGGGGCCTCTGGCAGCAATGTGGGTTGGCCAGGAACCAGCATAAGGAGAGGCAGCACAGAAGCTGCCTGTCCGAGAGAGGAGGCCCCGAGCTTCAAGAGAAGCCAAGCTGGGCCCCCTCCAGCCTCTCTTTAGGCTCTGCTTCCGTTTTCTGCTGCCAAGTACACGGAACGCTGCTGCGGTCAGCTTCGCTGTGCCAGCAGTGTGCCTTTCGGCTCCCGATTCCAGGTTTCAAGGTCTCTGGAGGCCATCCTGAACCCTAGACCTGCCTCTACCTTTGGATTTGACTGTCTCCAGGGGTGCATGGGCTCCATGAGAGGCTTCCCACCCTAAGTTCCAAGCCTGTGCTTCCACTGGGGTGGGGATGATGATAGAGACGGGATGGAGAGAGTCAACAGGTGTCAGAGGGAACTCTGGGAAGGCCTGAGGAGTGACAGTTTGGAGGGGGTCTCTCAGCCTGGTCCTCTTTCAGAGCTTGCTACCTACAGCCTGCATCCACCCCTGCTGGCGACTTTGTTTTCTAGGGAGCCATGTCCTTCCAGCCAGGCTGATTGGCCACTAGATATGGCATCTCTCTTCTGTGAAGCTGGAGGACTGGTCCACTGGGCAGACTCCTCAGAGCTGGCTACAGGTAGAGGCTGGGGACGTGAGGAAGTTTGTGTTCTAGGGGGCTGAGGAGAGAAATTTGGAAGCCAAGATGACCAGAGGGAGACTACCTTGGCCTGAGGTGGTTCTCTGTCCGTGCAGCCCTTGAGTTGAAGAAGAGAAGATTCTCATCTCCCCTGTCCTCTCATGCTAAAGCTGCCCAAGCAGGGTCTGTCTCCACCAATCAGCCTCCAGATAGAGTAGTTAGAATGCAATGAAGGGCCAACAAGATGGCTCGGTGGATGAAGGGGCTTGACACCAAGCCCCAGACTGACCTGAGTTCGATCCTCAGAACCCCCATGGTAGGAGAAATCTGACTCCCATAGTTGTCTTCTGACTTCCGCGGGGATGTCATGGCATGCATGGGCATGAGCACTCACAAAACGAGTAAAAATGCAACCGGAATGCAGACAGACCTGGGCTCTCCTGGCTTTCTTGCCTCACTCCCTCCTTGTTTCCCCAGAGCATGAACACCCCACCTCACAGTTCTGAGTGACCTCACCATCCTTCTTGCCTTTCCATCTCCTCCTCCTGTGCTACCCCTGCCGCACACTGAGCTCATTTCTACCCCAGGACCTTAGGATGTGCAGTGTCTTTCCCCTTGGTCTTTATCTTCATTTGGCTCCAGCTGGGATGATCCCTCACAGGAGAAAACCTGGCTCCGGTCAGCCACACTCACCCTGCCACCCCTCGACAGTGCCTGTGCCACTCAGGGTACCCTTTTTTATCTGTCATTTATTACCTGTATGCTAGGCTAGGATGTAAACTTCCTGCCTTATTCATCCCCAAGTCCTCAGTGCTCTTACACTGCCTGCACATAGTAGGTGCTCAGTAAAAAAAAAAAAATTTTTTTTTTGATACAAAAACAAGGTAAGTGATCTCGGAGTCCAGCTGCTGGGAGCTTGGCCACTTCGGGTGCAAGTAGCATCAGTATTCCTGCTCTGGCTGCTGGGAGGTGTGTACCCTGATTCTAAAAGTGGCCGGGGACAAGGTTACCAGTTGCGCGTGACAAACAGGAAGAAAACAGCTCTACTAAGGCCACCTTAGGCATCCAGAGCCCCGTGGCTAGCCTTTGTCCTGTGGAGTCTAGGTGTTACCCCATGGCTATCGTCCTTCGTCCTATAGTCCTGCTTAGGAACTGTGGCTTAGGCTCCCAAGACTGGGCTCTGTCTGGGGACATCCTGGTTTGGGCCCCAGCCCATTCTGGGTAATCTAGCAGATAAGGGTTCCCAGAAGCCTGAATTGCCTTCTGCCGGCGTCTCTCAGGACCCAGTGTATTTATTAGCTATGTCATTAGACAGCTGTCCCTCAAAATGCTTCAGACTGTAAAGAGACAGCTTCTGTCATCAGTCTAAACACGGTAGCTGACAGCCCTGTGTGTTCCCTGTGTATGCGCGTGCACGGGTGCACGCGGGTCCACACACACAGTTGTCAAGTTCTTAGATGTCACAGTCTGCTTGGCACAGCCCCACACTGGACAGACCCAAGCTGTTATTGGCTACACCTCTGTCCTTCCTGGAAGAGGGCCAGACTCACCTGTCTGGGCTCATGGTGAAGAAGCATTGGCCCCAAGGAAGCTCAGAGCTCTGCTGCCTCTGTGACTAAGCCACTGGGGTCTGAGGGATGGGAGTTCTAAAACTCCCTTGCCTGTTTCTGTGAGCTGGGAACATACAACACAGGGCCCACTGAGAGCCTGAGTGATCCACTCCCAGCGTAATCCCCCTGGATAACCAGTTTCTCCCTGCACGCCTCTCCACAGAGATGCTGCTTTTGTTAGAAGAGGAGGCCTAGCTGTAAAGAGCTGCAGTGCTTGTGGGCCGGAGATGTGGCGAGTGGTAGAATACCTTCCCCACACGTGACTCTGGGCTCAAGCCCTGCACTGAAGAGGGGTCTTGTTTCTGTGATTTGCTGGGCAGAGTCAGGGTCTGGGGCTTTTTTTTTTTTTTTTTAATCTAGAATTTTAAATTACAAGGGAAAGAGGCTGCTGCTGCTGCTGGCGAAGGCTGCGGAGGAGGGAAAGTGCACCGATAGGCAGCAGTAATATTTCTTTCTCGACAGTAAACAACTGCCAACTACCCACCCCCCCAAATGGCACTCTGCGAGCATCTATGGGAAGCTTCGAAAGCTGCACGTCATGAAAGTTATTGGTTTTGTTCAAGCTTCATCTGATGCTTGCTTAAGAAAATAGATCTGGTTTCCCCTCTTGCAATTGTCTGCTGGGGGAAATCAGCCCAGAACATCTGCCTCGTGTCATTGTTAGACATTTATGAATAAACTGGCGCTGGCAGACCAAGCAGACTTGCTGAGACACGAGGCCCAGCCAACTCCGGTTATTTCCCTGCAGATTATCCGCTGGCGGATTGGCCAGAGGAAATGTTCTGTCCCAGTATAGGGAAATACAGCATTGTCCCAGATGTCACTGTGGCTTAGTTCTTGAGCACAAAGGCTATGCACACGGTATGAGCAAGCAAGGAGGAGAGAGGGTTTGGTGTGGGCAGGGGGACAGACCTAGCAGAAAGAGCACAGGACATACCCCCCACCCCCTATGCTCTTCCGCGCTCTTGGCTCCTGAATCGTTGGCTGCGAACCTTTGCAACTGATGTTTTCACTGCTAGGCCTCTTGAGAGCCATGTGCATTTCCCAGCCTCCTTTGCACTGGGGCTGGTCATGTGATTAGTCTGTCCAGTAGAATAAAATAAGGAGGTGGCGCGTGTCACTTCTGGACCAAAGCAAGTCGTGATACAACCATGTCTTGAGCTCTTGCTCAAGCTCTTCCCCCTGAGACTCTGCGTGGATGAGTCTCAGGTAGGAAGCCCAAAAGGAACCTCTCAGAGCTTGAGGTGTCTGAAACTGCAGCCAGTCTTAGTTACTCTGGTGGCTGTTGTGACAAACCCATGACCAGAAGCACTTTAAGGTTAAGCTGGGTGTGGTACCCAGCACTTGGGAGGCAGAGGCAGAGGCAGAGGCAGAGGCAGAGGCAGAGGCAGAGGCAGAGGCAGAGGCAGAGGCAGAGGCAG